>NC_088934.1:55980000-56112500 GCF_038396675.1 Hydra vulgaris
GGAGCAGCAATCTAAATCATGTTGAATCCAGATACTTTGACTCTAAATTTTTAGGTAATCCCACAGCAAAAAATTTACTTGAAAGTATTAGTAGTATAAAAAGGGCGTTCTGGCACATTTTTTTTTCAACCATATCCCTAACTATAAACTCATATCATATTTCAACTATAAACATATCTATATTCTCATAAGCCATTTCAACTATTGTCTATAATTTCTGAACTAAAATAAAGATAATATAAAGATAGAGGCGTATAACAACCATAATATATTAATATATTATGGTAACAAACTCTATTACAAACTCTCTTACAAACTTTGAGCTATATTTTGTAACTTAAAATCAATTTTTCAAGTTAAGCCATAGCTCATTGGTTTCACTTGTGAAATCTAAGCGTAAATGTAATCATTGGTAGCTCATTGAAACCCTAAGCGTAAAATAAAGCATACCCTATTACAGTAAAACTTTCAGATTGTCCTACTTGTGCGTCCCCAGAGTTTAATGTAACTACTAATCTTCTATTGACACATAGCATGGAGTCATTAAAATTTCTGTAAAATGAGATAGTAGTTGTAGAACTAATTGCACTATTTGATAAATACAATAGCCCAGATGATTCATTGTTAAATGAATTTGTATTAACACCATTCCACGAAGATAGATAAAAATCTTCTAAACAAGATGAGCAGTATATGCATACACTATTCTGATCAAATCCTTGAAATACTGTATAATCCTGTCCGTCATATGGTGTCCAAGGGTTTAAAACAGAGTTAGTATTTACTGGAGAATTGTATGCATCATACATGCGTACTCAAGATACCCACCAATTTCCAGATACTCCAATAACATGCATTCTAATATATTTAAGATAAACACCTTGACCAGCATTGTCTGTAGTGTCTAATAAAATATATTCTTTACCATAAGTTGTGTTTGTAAATCTAAATGTTTCTGAGTATAATTTAAGAGGTGACAATGATTGAGGCACTGATGTAGTTCTTGTAATATGAGGTTGAATCCAATATGTAACTTTTTGACTAGTTTTATTGTATAATTGAATTACTAGACTTGTAGTAAATGGTAAATCTAGTGTAAAGTATCCTCCTATTGCATTAGCTGTAAATACACTACAACTTTGTAAAGAGTTTGCATAAAATGGTCCACCTTGAGGTGTAAATAAAAAATCACAGGCTAAAGTAATGTTATTATCTCCAACACTACCAGTAGAAGTAGAATAATCTCCAATGCAAGTTGCATGATTTGCGTTTATTCTAAGAAATACACTACCTGGAACATTGTGATTAGGATCTAATCCTTGGAATGCTAACCATAGTTTTCTTAGAATACCAGGACCAGAAGGTTGTGTAAAAACTGTTAGTGCATTAGCACCTGTATTTGATGGAATAGTCTTTTCTTTTAATCCAAGGCATGCTAAAATTGAATTTGGTGTTATTCCCAATTCAAATTAATATTCCACATTCATTTCTTTGGGAATTTTTAAGTAATTCATCTTTTAAATGTACCTCTAAAATGTTTTATTTTTAATTTTTTTGCTGCTTTGATCAATTGAAAATTTATTAGTGGTTCATTTTGTAAAATTATCCCTTCAACATTGATAAGTTTATAATTGTTGTTTTCCATTTTTATTTATAAATATTTATATTTTTGGGCTCATTGACAACTTTGCCTAATTGACCTATTTAGGCTCTGTGACCAATCTATTAATAGAAAAATAACTCTTTTATCGTCTTCTGCGCTTAATGGTATTTTATTGACCTCTTCTGTGTAAATTTCATGTAAAATGATCTTATTACATTCATTTTCCTAATATGATCTCTTTTATTTAATAAACAATCTTTGTAATCTTCATGTGTTATATACTTTTTAACAACATTTTTGTTTACTCCTTTACATTTTTTGTTATCTTTTCCGCGTACTTTGTAAGAATACAACTTTGATCTGAGTCCTATAAATTCTTCAATTTGTGCTCCTCCAGTCTCATCTTTAAACATTCATATTACTTTCTTATCAACACCAACTTTAAAGCCTACATTATTAATTGCTGGGTGCTTTGGGTTAAACTCACTTGTATCAAATTTGCTTTCAATATCTTTAGAAATATCGGATTAAAAGTCTTCTGTTTTAATTTCGTATGCTAAAGAATCTGTATCTGTGAATAATAGTTTTGCTCGATCAGCATATTTTTTCTTTATGTAATTATAATAAAACTCATACATTAGAGTCTTGCTCAAATCTAATATACACTTTTCTAATTAAATTGGTTTAGCATATTTTATTTTTGTTCTTTTCATATGTATTGCTATTAAGTTTTCATCAAATATTGTTCTACTTTCAAAGTTTGGTTTTGATGCTAATTTAATAGCTCCATTTCTGTCTGTTACTAATATAATCTCAACGCTGTTTTTAACATTCTCCATTGTTTTTCCAAATACTGAATTGTTCATGAGTTTAAAATAGTCTTTTTCAAAATCATTCCTTGCTTTAGTTCTCAGGTTTGTATTTAGTTCAATGTATTCATTTAGCCATGCTCTTTCTTCAAATTTTATTCGTCTATGAATTTTAGTAATCTTTAATCCTAATCTTTCATATAGTATTAAATTTTCATAATGTACTATATACTTTTTCTTATTATTCAAGTTGGGCACTAATTTTTCAACTTTATCAATATTTAATCTTTCAGGTGCAAGTGGATAATCGTTATGTTCATTATGTAGATATTCAGAGTAATCCAAATCAACTTCTAGTATACATGGAATTGATTTCCAGTTTTCTATTTCATTTTTATTCATCCATTAAAAACCATGTGTTGGAAGTGGTTTACTCATTGCCCATCCATATAAATTATTAGCATCTAAATAATGAATGAATGTCGATGGTTTGCTTTGATTATACTCATCAACCCTGTACTTATTATTAGAAGTTCCTAACCTAATTGATATCATACTAATTCCACCTCTTATACCTTTCTTTATCATTAGTATCATGTCATGATCACTTAGCAATTCTAATTTTATTTTTGTTTTCTTCAATGCTGCATCCCAAGCTAATCCTGGTGATGTATAATACCAAGCAGGATCTAATTTATAACAATTCATACAAACATCTCTAAAATTTTCAAAGGCGTCAGCTAGTTAAAGCACATCTGAAACATTGTAGAAGTCATGATAATCTCTAAATGTTTTGCAATTAAACTCATTCCATGCATTTTTTGCATGTTAGTAATCATCATCACTTATACCTTCATCGTTTAATTTTGAAAAGAATGATTCTTTTGGTGGTAATTGTGTCTCATTAAATCTATTAATAGAATCAACTCAATCATATGGGTATACACCTTTTCTTAGTAAAAAATCTAATTTTTTTACCTGAATATAATTTTCCGATATTTTTACACTGGTCTTTTGCTAAATTCTTTGATAAAGCATCTAAACTAGAAGGCATAAATCTATAGCTATCTAAGAAACGAAGGTTACCTTTAACTTCAAATTTCTTACCTTCTTTAATATACTCATCAACTTTAATTTCTTTAGAAAAGCTAATATACTTTTCTTCATTGTTTGGTATACAACTCAATTTTCCTCCTGATTTCTTTATTAATAAGTGAGAATCATAGCCAGATAAATTGTTAAATAGTACTGGAAAGAATTTTGGAATTTTATAATTTAAATTACAATTTTGGTGAGCAGCACCTCCATATTTTCCAGTAATATGACAATGGTCACGTACTTTATCTTTTCCAAGTTTTTCTCCACAAATGTGACATTCTGTTGCTGCATTAAAATCATGCTTGTTTTCAGTAGTAAATATCATCTTTTTTGGAAAATTAATCATATCACAAATTTTTATGATATCTTCTTGTAAACTATCAACAAAAATTTGTGCAACATCATCTGTTTCACTATTTGCAGTAAATGTGACTGAACTGCTTTGATAAAAACTTTCATCAAAACATTTAATATAATAACAGAATGAACTTGGAATATGTTTCTGATATTGTTTAGTTTAAGATTCATTCGGATTTGGTTCACAAGTCTCAATTTGTTTGATAAAACTTTCAAAGTCAGCATATACTACAAACGGAACTCTCATTGATTTATTGTGATTAGTAAATTGCATTGTTGAATTTGGTGGTGGAAGTTCGATTTGTACTGAATCATGTGTTTCACAATACAATTTATGATTAGATAAAGATTCTTCTGAATTAAATCCTAACAAACAACTTCTACAATAGTGTTTTTTGCAATGTTTATTGGATGTTTGTGATGAAAGTAATCTGCTTAATTTTATTATTAAATAGTAATGATTAGATCCTTCAAATCCATAAGAATTCGTTTTGCCATTTGAGATTAATAGTAAATCTATTAAATGTTTGCGATTATTATTCTTTGATACATACAAAATATGAACTTCTGAGTTTTCATAACCATATACATTGACACTGATATCTTGATTGTTCTTCTTAAATTGTGTGATTTGATTTAAGGATACTGGAAATTCTATTTTATCCCAGTTTATATTTTCTGCTTAATTTTTAAGCTCCTTATCTACTCTCTGAGGATTATTATTTGTTGGATTTAATGCTCTTGCAATACACCACTTAAAACATTGATTATCTTCATTTTTTATATTAATTATCGCAATTTTATTAGCTAAATTTTTATCAATTGGAATGTATGATTTAGCTTCAATAGGATTACTTAATAATATTTATATCCATCTTTTCAACAGAAACAAGTCTCCAACTTGATCCTGCTTGTTGATATAATGATAATGATTCTAAAATTTTCTGCTTTGATATTTCATAAAACTCGTCTTAATCTGTTGTTTCTTATACAACTTGATGTTTCGTTCTAAATGGAGCAAATGTGATTATAGTTTCTCTTGTTTTAATATCAGTACGCTCCATTTCACAATAGAGAACTATATAAACTTTAAAATTTTTATTATCTTTTAGTACTTTAATAGCGTTATTTTTAGCAGCGTTTATGAAGGATAAAGCATTGTAACTTTCTATCTCTTTAGTTGTAAATTGTTTTGTCACATTTTTAACAGATGATTTCTTTAATTTATATTCTATTGGGTTTTTGTAAAACTTATTATACAACTCTACAACTTTAGATTTTAATGCTTCAATCTTTTTATTAGCTGTTTTTTTAATTTTATCAGGAACAAAAGACAAAATCCAATTTGCAAAAGAATTATTTGATTCTTTTCGAGATATTGATGTATTAGTTGCAATAAAAGATATAGGAGTTAAAATTGAAAATGATATATCTGGAATAGGTTCATCTAGTAGATACTCCGTACCCATCTGTTCGACTGATTGCATCGGTGTGTGCGATAAATCTGTAATGAGATCACTTTTTCGCATATTATAATAATATTTAATTCCTCGCTCTTCAGCGATTTTCCATTTTTATATATGTAAGATTTTTTGTTTATAGAAAAAATTTCTTTATATCATTTTTCAAAATATTTTTTCTTGTCAATATTTCATATGTAAAGTTTCATATGAAATTTAAATGCATCCCCCTCATCCTCGTATTCTGCAATAATAAGTAGCATTACGATATTTCGCAATCTCTTGCACTTTTGCAATTGTCAATGTTCTATATAAAAAAGGTGCAGGGATTAAAATTGTTGATGATATATCTGGAATAGGTTCATCTAGTAGATACTCCGTATTTAATTTAGTTTTTCAGAATTTAATATTTCAATCTTATAATTATTATCAATCTTCCCATCACGCAATTCAAGATATCTATATACATGCCCAGTTCCACGCATAGCGCTATATAAGGATTTATATACTGTTTCTTCTCCTGTTTCTTTGTTTGTTAATTTAATAGTGACTGGTTTTTTCTTAATTGTTCTTAATATTTCATATTTTGGATCTATTTCTTTTTTCTCTTCTTTTACTGGATGTATTCTAGGTCTCCCAACTTGTCTTTTCTCATTTACTTCTTTTACTGGATGTATTATAGGTCTTCCAACTGGTCTTTTCTCATCAGTTGCTTCTGTTGCCTTTGACATGATCGATTCTTTATTTATCAACCCATTATCTACAGCAATCATTAACAATTTTTTAGATGTTTGTGAAATGTTATTTTCTTTTAACAACTTCTGCAAGTTTTCTTTTGTATAATACATTTTTATTATATAAAGAAAAAAATTTAATTATTTTCAAAAAATTTAATTTACAAAAATTTAATAAACAACATTCATTCTATTCCCGTCTGATTAAAATTCTATCATTCTATCAGATATTACAACAGCATATGCATCAGTACCTGCTGGAACAGCAGTATTAAATTTGTGCATCTATTGTTAATGGTTTTAATCTTTCTGATTGTTTACTAACATCAAAAACAAAGATTGGGTATAAATCTTTATAGTCAGAAGAAGTTATATTGCTGTGTGTGATCAATTCATTCATTCCATAAAATTTTTCATTAAACACAGCTGCTTCTCTAGCTCTTGAAACTTGGTGATTTGGGAATGACAAATTATAATCAACAGCAGGATATCTGTCTTGTTTAAGCACATATTTTTAAAGTCGCAATGATTAAATATTGAAGGAGTAGCATTTTGGTCCGACTTCTTATTTGTTTGAAATCCAACAATAATGTATCTTGGATTTTCAGGAGATGTCTTTCAGGAGTACGCTCAATCTCCAAGAAAATGTAGTAGCTTGTGGAACAGATATACTATCACACTGACGCGTTCGAAAACTTACTGGAATTGTCACTTTTCGATTTTCTTATAAAGTTTAAACCTTTCTGCATCTGCTGGTATCACATGTGGCATAAACAATTATAATTTATTAAGATTAACTTTTCCTAAATCTGTAGCAGCAAGCTTAAAAATTGCGTCATTATCATTTTGTCTTACAAGAGTTATTGTATGTTTAAGTCCATAATTAACTTTGTCATAATCATCACAGAATCCAAAAATGTGCTTTAAAGGTACGCAAAATGAAAATATTCCTTTTGTAATTAGTTTCTGAATTATGTATGATTGTCTTATTGAAAACCCTGGGTTATCAGCAAGTACTGCTGTTGTTGTATTATCTTTATACCACAAATGATTTAATCTTTGTGTTACTTGAAAGTCATTTGGGTATTTAAGCATTCCTAACATTGTAGTTGTTTGATCTAGATAAAAAATAGTTTCTATATCTTGGTTTGATAATTCGTATGTAATTTGTCTGAATAAATGCATAATACCACTATTTAAGCGCCACTTTATCTGTATTAGCATAAGCTGTTCCATCAGTTTTAACAAGTTGTCCTTCAAATAGGAGAAAGGCCTCAGATGGAATCGTGAACAAATCTTGTTGCTCAATGTTGATTCTTATTTGTCGAGAACATAGATTTGTATCATTCAAATCTTTCAATTCCATTATTTACAATTGGCATTTCTGTAAAGTTTAATACTTCGAAAGTTGTCATTTAATTTTTTTATATGCATTATAAAAATTTTTTTTTATTGAAAATTCTTAAAAAACTATATGAAAAATTTAGCAAATCTCCGCGTAAATGTAATCTAGCTATGCGTAGCTCATTGAAGTCCTACGCAAATTAAATCTACGCAAGTCGAAGACCGCGTCCTTTTTTAACTAGATCTTCAATTCTTATAGCATTTTCATTTGATACTTTTTTTACTGATCTTATTGCAGAACCCATCATTAATTTATTTATATTTGTTGTTACCTCATCTGCATTATCTTTTTTTAGATCTTTCAGATCCATAAGAATTAGATCCATTATTAATCAGATCAATGGATCTAACCAAATTTGAAAGTATTTCTTTACTTTTTTCACTATAAGCAGGTTGTGAAACTATTTTTGAAGATGCTTTAGCAATTATTTGTTTTCCTTTTTCAACTGCAGCATTTCTAGCAGCTTCTATCGCTGATGTTGATAGCTCTTCTCCTGCTGATTTAGCAGCAGTTATTGCAGTTTTTCCTAAATCAGTAGCAGCCATCTTCTTCAACATAGCTGATAATACTCTTGTTACATTTGACGCTTTTATTCGTTTAAATAAATCTCTTATACTTTCGAATATACCACTTCCTTCAATAGCATGTTTCTTTATATATCTCTTATTATGAAAAATTAGCCTTTTTTATGTACTATATATTTTTTTCGAATACACTGATATATATTATAAATTATTTTGTATTAATATATACTGTGAACTATCTATTATACCTTGTCGTAATAATTCATCCCAAGTTGCAACAGCTTCATTTCTTGATCCAGTGTTACCTGCTTTCCATGCAGCTATACGCAATTCAAGCGTTTCAATTAGTGCATTAGGGTCACTAGGAAGAATTACAGTTTGCATTCTTGTTCTTCCTCCAATTTCATTTCCTTTTGATTTACGCTTCTTATTTATATCTCTCCAAACAGGAGCTATTATTTCTCTGTATTTTCCACTACGAGACAACTTTGGCTTGTATGGGTTTGCATCAGAAGTAATTGCATCTGTCTGTATTAATATATTTTGATAATTTTTAAGATCATCTTCAGTATATAAATTTTTTTTAGGATTAAAATTTACCATTAACTGCCAAAGACCAGGAGTACCATAATATGTTTCATCTTCATTAGTTATATCATTATCATTAATATGTATTGGTTTTTTTCCAATATAAAATATATCATCTTTAGAATGTATTCCAAATGTAGTATCTATAGATTTTTTACTGTTAGCATACATTCTTAGATAATCTGTTGCAATTTTTCCTTGTCTCATACCTTTATATTCTTCATGAGATAAAAAAATTCTTTAGTTTCAGTTATCATTATCTCTCTTTTTGCTTCAGGATAAGAATTTGAAAAAGTGAATGCAAACTAATTGGTTGCATGAACTCTTAGACTAAGTTTCCCCATCATAGGCAACAAATGTGTTTTCATGCCATTAAATAATTTTTATATTTTGAATTATAATGGTTACATTATAATGCAATTTACAATTTTTAAAATTTTAATAATTTGAACTTTATGAAGATAGCAATTCGCACTAATGTACTTTTTGTGTTCGAATTTTGTAAATGAATGACGAAAAATTAAAGTTGTTTTGTTATGCTATTTGCAAACCACAAGTTTGTTAAATTTTTTTATTAATTAGTTACTTTTTGGTAATTAATTATTGCACTACGATTACCCTTGAATAATGTGTATAATTATTTTTGGATAAGTATTAACAAATGCAATATTAAAATTCCCATGGACATTAATTTCGCATGAATGAAGTTCATGAATGAAGGTATATAATAGCTGTAGCATTAACTTAAGTTTTTATAATAATAGTTTATATATAAGAAACAATAAATTGTTTAGCATTATAAAAATTAAACATTTATATATATTTAATATATCTACTTAAATTATTGAATAATAAACAAGTAAGTAATGTAATTTTATTCGTGTTATATTTATTTTACTTTATATATAACCAATAAAAGACAAGTACAAAAAAAAAGCATGCCAAAAGAAAGCTCTTCTGTCTGGAAGTATTTCACAAACTCATATGATTCAGCCAGTGAAGCAAAAGTACCCTGTACAATTCTTTCATAAAATGCAAAAGTTCGAGTAAATTTGGAAACGTGCATTCAAAAAGCAGTTTTGGACATTTGCAAAACCCCAATTTAAATCTGTCACAAAATAATGATGGCTTCAAATACTCAGCAAAGTCAACAATTATTTAATATGCAAAAAGTATAGTTAAACAAAATTTTACCAAAGTATTGGATAGTGCACTGTCAAATCATTCCATAAAGAAGTTGCTGAAGAAGCCAATAATAAACTTAAGACACAGTTACAATAATCCCTAACAAATATGGTTTCTTTCCAACCCAATATTAATTGTTTTGATCCATTTACATAGACATTAAGAGAGTTTAAACTGTTTGAAGCAAGTGGAGTTTTTTGTTTGTTTAAATTCTTTCTATGCTTTTTTAAATCAATAGTTTTGTTTCTAAATGGCAAATCAAAAGTAAAAGAATTCATTAAAGATATTTTAACTAATAACATTTATATATTGATATTTTTATATTTATATTTACAAACATTTCAATATTGATATTTACAAACATTTTAATATAATATTGCAAACATCTGAATTTTTAGTTAGTATTTTCTTTACCTGATAAAGGACGCACTGTAAATTTTTTTCTATGCGACAACCTCTAATTTCAATACATTAAGCCATTAAAAATTGACAATAAGCTAAATTCATAATAGAAATGTTTGGAAAATTAATACATAGCATTATCTTTATGATAAGGTTTTTTTAATAAGCAATTGTGTTATGGGTTATATGTTATATGTTATATATTTATTTTCATTTCTTTTTCCAACGTAAAAAATTTCACAATGAGATATTTTTTTGCATTACATGTAAAAGTTCGTCTATTGCCACTATGCCATTTCCAAAGAAATTTTAATGTGCTTCTTAGTTTTACCTAAATATATTTATTGTTTATATATGTATATATATATATATATATATATATATATATATATATATATATATATATATATATATATATATATTACAGGTAAAACAAACAGTATAAAACAAGTGTATAAAACTAATAGTTTATAGTTTCATTCTAAAGTATAATTTAAATTCTTTTCCTCCATCAAATTTTTAAGTATTAGTCTTTGTTCTTTGATATTACAGAACTCAATGGAGTGCGCAGTGAGCCAGAATTCACTTTTACTGGACAAAATTCATAACTTATTTAATATTAGGGCTGTATTCATTAAAATTAGCATGAGTACTAATATGATGTCTGCGCTTTTTATGAAGGTTTTTATATTTCGTTGCTCTGGATACCTTTATTTTGCTTAGCAACAACCTATTTTTGGTATTTGCAGATATTTTACGGGTGCTATATTCACTAAATTTGGCATGAGCACCAATATGAGATCACGCTTTTTCATAAAAGCAATACATTTTTTTATTTGGTTGCTATGGATAATCAACAACAAGTCCCGTTTTATTTAGAAAATCAGTCTGTATCTTTTGTTTTGCTACAGATGCCCTTTCTTTGTGTTCTTTAGATCTTGCTTGCCGATATCTTGTTTCTTTTTTATATGCAATGTGCAAATCATATCGAAAAATTGACTCCAAATATAAAGACTGGAAAGACCATATTTGAACTCTCTGTTGTATAATCATATTAAGTACATTAGTAATAGTATATTAAGGATACCTAGACTATTTATATTTTTTAGAGAGAGACCACACACTGAACAGCATTGGTATGAGTTAGTTTTTTCAGATAACATTATTTGAGCCTTCCCATCAATGATTCCAAGATCAATTATACAATTCACTTCAGTAGAAGATCCGCAAACCTCTAATAAAATCATACCCAAGCTTTTTATCTCACTTTTAATGTACTAATCTTCTTTAATCACAGATTACTTGAATTTAGTTTTGCATGAAAATCTTATGGGTTTACAATAGGCTGTGTATAACAACTTTTCATTTCTCCAAATTGGCCCCTTTTCGTTGCTGTTGTTAAATCCAGTCAATTCCAATTGGACTAGACAAGTAATAAATAATAATTTTTCACGCTTTAAATCTCTGTTCGTGTCAGGTTCTGAAAAAACTTGTTTATAAATGCTTTGGCCAGTAGCATCATCAAAACCAGACTCACACGTAAGTTTCATTCTTTTTATTGCTTTTTCGTTCAATACCAAGTGCCTCAGCACACGTTTCTGAACTGCACAGATTTTTTGCAAAGTATGAATCAATAAATCTTTTAAAGGAACTGAAGCTTAATAGCCCTCCACTGTTATATTTGCAAGATTACACTTCAATTTTGCATTTCTTACATCATTGTAAGCAGGGTAGATGCTATTTTTTTTTCTCCAAAGGTCCACTTCTAATCAATTAATAGGAAGCTTTTGTCAGACAGGTATCAATTATTAAAGCCAGTGCTTCGTCTGCTGAATATTTACTTGCTTTTTCTGCATTTGAAATATTTAAAACGTTCTTGTCAGCAATAACAATAGATTCATCTCTCAGATTTTTACTAGCAGCAAAAAATAATTCATTAGATGAATGAGATTCAAGTAAGCCAGGTACATATCATTTTTTAGTTTTATTAGATTTATCATCAAATGTAACTCGTTTTCGACCATATCTACTTGCAGTTGGTTTATTTTCTTTTTTTCTTACAATTAATTAAGTTACAACAAATTATTTCATTAGGCCAAATCGCAAATTTCTTTTCAAAACATTTGACAGTAAAGTTTGCAGATTTCCACTTTTTTTTATACAAGTAACAAAGAACAGCATGCCTAATGTCAACGTCTTTAAATTCAGCATTTTTTTGCTGAATCAATTTCAATATATCTTTAGTAGTATTTTGTTTTGAAATACTAAGATTGTTCTTTTGAAGAAAATATGAATGTTTAAGTTTAATAAAACCATATTTAATTCTTAAAAAAATTATTTTGTATTTAAAAGTTTCATATTACAATATAATGCGTGGACTACTAATTCTTGTTAGTAAAGAAGTTACTACAAGTGTTAGTAATTAAAATTAAAACTAATTAAATTACGGTAAGTGCTTGTAATTAAATTACTAACAACTACTGGTAATATGTTATTGCTATGCGAAGTAACTGGGGCTAGTTGGCCTCAGGGGTAAGTTGACGAACTGCGTTTATCTTCAGAGCAATTCATCAGAAAGTAAAAAAAATTACACAGAAACTTCTTTATTGACCATTTCATCATTCACTGTAGTATTGTCAGGATTCGCGCATGCGCATGGGAGATAATGAGATTTATGCGTTTTTTGGACAAAAACGTAACTTTTAGAACATAGCTTCCTTTTTACTTTACAAAGAAAATAGTTAGTCGTATGAAAAATTATTGTAAAAGTTCCAGTCACAATTAGTTTATTTTATCCAGTCAGACTTTTTTTTAAAGTTGTCGTTTTTCAGGATCTATAGACTGTTTATTAAAAAAAAAGGTTTCGGGGTAAGTTGGCAAATTTTTCACGGGGTAAGTTGACTTAACTATTTTTTATATTGATTGATAGGCAGTATATGGCTTTGCAATAGCAAAAAACACCACCAACTACACTTGAGGTAGTTAATGGCAGAAGCTCAATATAGTTTTAATTTCTAATAATTTCTTATTTTTCTTGTTAAACGCTTTTTTTTTTAAACGATTTTAATTAGATATATAGTTTATCTTTATTCTCTTAATTATTTATTCTGTTTGTATTTTTTAGTCTGTTAAAATTATTAGTAATCTTATTCGGTACGTAAGACTTTTTAAAGTGATGTATGGCTAACAACAAACAGATCAAAAGAAGGTATAGATCGTGCTGACTTAGCATATTCAAATGTTGATCTTCTTTGTCATACTAATTGAACATGTTTTTTAGATTTACCTGGGTAATCATTATATTTGATCTATCTGTTATCACAATAATGGTCACATGTTATGATAACAAATTTCATTTTGTAATGAAGAGTTATTTTTTAATAATAACAAATTATATTATATACAGTAGATTTTAATAATAACAAATTATATTATATACAGTAGATTTTAATAATAACAAATTATATTATATACAGTAGATTTTAATAATAACAAATTATATTATATACAGTAGATTTTAATAATAACAAATTATATTATATACAGTAGATTTTTATAATAACAAATTATATTATATACAGTAGATTTTAATAATAACAAATTATATTATATACAGTAGATTTTAATAATAACAAATTATATTATATACAGTAGATTTTAATAATAACAAATTATATTATATACAGTAGATTTTAATAATAACAAATTATATTATATACAGTAGATTTTAATAATAACAAATTATATTATATACAGTAGATTTTAATAATAACAAATTATATTATATACAGTAGATTTTAATAATAACAAATTATATTATATACAGTAGATTTTAATAATAACAAATTATATTATATACAGTAGATTTTAATAATAACAAATTATATTATATACAGTAGATTTTAATAATAACAAATTATATTATATACAGTAGATTTTAATAATAACAAATTATATTATATACAGTAGATTTTAATAATAACAAATTATATTATATACAGTAGATTTTAATAATAACAAATTATATTATATACAGTAGATTTTAATAATAACAAATTATATTATATACAGTAGATTTTAATAATAACAAATTATATTATATACAGTAGATTTTAATAATAACAAATTATATTATATACAGTAGATTTTAATAATAACAAATTATATTATATACAGTAGATTTTAATAATAACAAATTATATTATATACTGTAGATTTTAATAATAACAAATTATATTATATACAGTAGATTTTAATAATAACAAATTATATTATATACAGTAGATTTTAATAATAACAAATTATATTATATACAGTAGATTTTAATAATAACAAATTATATTATATACAGTAGATTTTAATAATAACAAATTATATTATATACAGTAGATTTTAATAATAACAAATTATATTATATACAGTAGATTTTAGTAATAACAAATTATATTATATACAGTAGATTTTAATAATAACAAATTATATTATATACAGTAGATTTTAATAATAACAAATTGTATTATATCCAGTAGATTTTAATAATAACAAATTATATTATATACAGTAGATTTTAATAATAACAAATTATATTATATACAGTAGATTTTAAAAAAATCAACTACTTATTTTTTAAAACATTCGTTTTTAAAAACATTTTTTTTTCAAAATATATATTTTAAAAACATTAACTGTTGAAAACAAATAATATTTTTATGTTGTCTAAAAAAAACGGGCACAAGTTTTTAAATTTCAAAAAATTAAGAAAATAATGTAAAACCATTTAAAGTGGCCCAATCAATATATTGGATGTTTATGCAGCTGTTAGATAAGTAATGTTGACTATAGAAAATCGGCTCCTAAAATGAAAGTGGTTTAAGGATCAAGTTGGGTTTTCATTGGTTAATACAGGTTTAACCAGATTTTCATTGGTTAAAACTATTCATCGAAATAAAGTAACTAAAATAATAAATAAAAAGTCTTTGATAAGATCAACAATGAAAGATATCAAAGTTTATGACATCTACCCACACAACTTCAATAATTTTTTTTTCAAATATTTTTGAACTCCCAGCAAAATGACAGCAAGTAACTATTTAAGTTTGGAGTAAGCTAGTTAGAGTTGAGAAGGAGTTAGTAAGAAAGAGTTAGTAAGAAAACTCTAAATTGTATGGAGTCAGAAAAACTTGATGAGAAGAATTTCTGAAAATATATTTTTTAAATTATACTTAATTAATTTAGAAGTGTCAAACTCATCAGAAAAAATACTCAAAATCAAGAAAAGTTTCCAGTTAAGAAATGCAAATCTTATTACAAGCGAGTTCAGGAAAACCAAAAATTTATATAAAAACAAATAGAGACCTACCGAAACCCTCAGTTGACGCATATTCTAAAACCTGTAGTAACCTACATGACAGAATGACATCATTAAAATTGCGTAACAAATATTAAAAATAAAACCAAGATAACCGCAGAAATTATTCAATTTTAGGCAAGGCTAACTAATTAGAAATATCAAACTTATCCGAAAAATTACTTAGAGGCAAGCGAAGATAATTTCTCGTAAGAAAAATGTCAACCTTGTTCTAGGCTTGCCTAGAAAATACAATCTTTTGATAAAAACAAATAGAGAACTACCCAAAACCTCAGTAGTTGCATGTTATGAAACCTGTAGCCATAGCCATTTCAGAATAAAATCTCAAGAATGACGTGACAAAAATTCTAAATTTAAAACAAGGTAACTACAGAAATTGTTCTATATCAGGCAAGATTAACAATTTGAAATGTCAAAGCGAAAATTGTTTCTCTAAAAGAGAAACTATTTTCGCCGTTTTTTTCTAAGACTTGTTCAGAAAAATACAATATTTTTATAAAAATAAATATAGACCCCCTATATTAACAACTATTTAATGCAGGGGGTCTATAATCTTTTAGTGATATCACAGAGTGACATCATTAAAATCATGTGATACAAATTTTAAAATTAAAACCATGAGAACCGCAAGAACTATTCAGTTCCGCATGACCCAACTTAATTATAATATAATAACACATATTGCACAATAATAAATATAATAGCACGTAGTTAATGAGGAAACTGACGAACTTCTGAGAGACCACTTTACCATTACTGAAGTGTACTTTTTTACAGATTTCTAAAGTACATAAAGAAGGCGTGCCACTTCGCCCTATTATTTTAGGCTGTGGTGAACCCAGACGGTTTCTCCCACTTCATCATATGATACATTCAACCATTAGCGAAAAATGCTTCCCGCTCTCCTTTAAAAACAGGACGGAGTTTCTACGTCAGCTGAGTGAGTAGGTAAAAAAGTAAGAGCCACATAAAGACTACTGGTTAGTCACAGCTAACGTCACATCACTATACACAAACATCCCTCAAAAAGCAGCAATAAAAGCAGCGTAACACTACCTCACCGTGCATAAAGATTTTAAATACTCAACAGACATCCCTCCAACTTCTCCAGTCTCCCACCTGGTCAGAATAACCCATTGCCACCAAATGTCAGGGACATCAATGGGCACAAGGATGGCTCCGCCATACGTTAATGTATTTATGGAAAGGATTGATGAAACCATCTCCAAAAAATTCCAAAACTTTATAAAATATTACAAAAATTTATTGATAACATCTTCTTTTCTTTTTCTGAAACGGAGGCGGACTTAGAAAAGGTTAAAGAGTTCGTAAGCAGCATCCACGACACAATCAAGTTCACCTTCAATGTTTCAAAAAACACCATATTGTTAATGGTCCTCAATTTGTACAAAAAGAAATATGGAGGACTCTCGATAAACCTCTGTAAAAAACCTACTAAAACCAACAGCTTTTTTAACTTCCAGTCTAACCGTCCGGGACATAAAAAAGAGGAACCATTTACGGACATAAAACAGGAACCATTTACTCAGATTAAACAGGCTTGTCAGCAGCAGTACCAATCTTGTAGGCAAACTAAAGAGCTTGGCCAAGAAACTATTTGTGAAAAGATAACCCTCTAAATAAAGTCAATTACAAAACAATCGAAGCACTTAGAATAATGCAAGAGGAACTATTAAGAAACATAAATTTGTACCAATTGTCATGTCAAACGATACAACGGGAGTGGAGTTTATTGAAATGATACTAAAACATTGGATAATTTTTAAACCAGGTAAATAAAAATGAGCAATTGCTTTTTCTCAGTAATTGGTCAGCTTTAGGAAAATAAAAACATTTTCAATTTTGCTTTAGTTTTTATTCACGCTAAACAATTACTAAACAAAGCTAAACAATTACTGAGTAAATTGCTTAACTTTACATGAATAAAAATTTGAGCATAACTCCGAAAGTCATCTTGAGCTGAACAATTACTGAGTAAAAGCAATTGCTTATTTTTATTCACACGGCCTATTGAAAATAAAATAGAACTAAAAAAGATCTTCCTCAAGAAATCAAGAAAAGTGTTTAAAAATAAAAAATCTATGAAAGGCCAAATAATATTAATCAGATTTATATAGGCTAACCCGCACTATGCGATGATGCAATTGGTGAACATACTTATGGAGCTAGCGAACGAACAAATTTAGACGGACTCAGCTGATTTAAATATGCAAACGCACTTTTTGTAAAAATATTTTTAAGAATTTAATTAAAAAATTTTTTTTTTTTTTTTTTACTTGCACAAAAATTTTGACATGTAGAAATACATAAATAGTACAACCCAAAAGTCAAAGGGTCCCATTGCGAGCGATAATAACCATACTAAATTGAAATCTATTAATTTTTTTTTTTACACATTGAAACTAAATATAAAATAGTATTTCTAAAAACGAACGATTAAATTAAACTAATACGGTTCTAATGCTAAACACTTGTTGTCAGGTAAAAGCAATAAGGTTGACCAAAAAAAAAAGATAAAGAAAAGAACCTACAATAACTTAGTGGAAGACGAAATAAACGGATGGGTCACCTTCTTAGAAGAATCTTACAAAGAGAAAGATGAAAAGAAAAAAAAGCAAATACAAAAGGGACACATTAAATTGTTTAATTAACGAAAAAAAGAAAGAGGATGAGGAAAAAAAGATTGATGAGCTCTCTGAAATTCTACTAAAAGATATTATCGAAACAGTTCTTGTTTGACGCCACAATTGTAAAATACGATTTAATAATTGTAATGAATTTTTATTATTTATAATAAATTTAAAAACAACACACGCTCTAATGGTATAATTTTTGGGCTAAAAATGCAGTTATGTAATAAATATCAAATAACTGGAATAATAAATCTTCATTACTTTTGCGTTTAAGCTTAAATGTAAAATGTACTCCTCGGTGGCTCTATATCTTCTGCCTACATTTGCGTAAAGATCTCTAACTCTGATACGATAATGCATTAAATTACTTCCTTCTCTGAGACTGAACGGGCTCCACTTAAAGAGGCTTATTTTTGCCGTTTTGCATATTTACAATAAAGACGTATTATATTTATAAATATTGGTCGGAGCAAAAAGGAGACATTGACTGTTTTATCACCGAGCTCCGTTTACATATTGTCCGCGTTTATAAACAAAAAATAAAATATACACAAAACGTGAAAACATAACTTTTGTCAAATAATAAAAATGACTTTAATTTTTTGTATTCTAATACAAATATATTTGATACATGTTTAACAATATATATTTAGTGGAAACGTTTTTTCTATTTTAAAATTACTTTTTAAAAAAAATATTTATAGTCTATCGTATTAAAATCTAATTGAAGTAAGATTATTTTAGAATCTGTTTTAAATTTTTTTTTCTGAGTAGTGTTGTTTACTGAACATATTATTAAAATTTTTCCATTAAAAAGGTTCTTGATATTGAATTCGATAAAAACTCATTCTTATATCAATTTTTGGAACAATAAAGTTATTCTCTGAAAACTTTTTTGGGTAATTATGAGATACTTCACTAAAATAAAATAAGTTTAAAAACAACACACACTCTAATGGTAAAAATATGTAATAGATATTAAATAACTGGTATAATAAACCTACATTACTTTTATGTTTAAGCTTAAATGTAAAATCTACTCCTCCGTGGCTTCATCTGTCCACATTTGCGTAAAGATCTCTCTTACTCTGGTACGATAATGCATTTAACTTCTTCCTTCTCTGAGGTTGAAATGGCTTAACTTGCATATCGGATAAAGAGGCTTTGTCTGAGCGTCCTCATTACACATATATAGTATGACTTCACTCTCTGGGGGAGTAGATAAATATAATAAGTAAGGAAGAAGTTGTTAGCTTGGAGCCAACAACTTCTTCCTTATTATTATGATAATAATAATAAGGAAAAAGTTGTTGGCTCTTAACATACAACGTAATATCTAACTTAAAAATAAAAAAACTTCATTTTTATGTTTTGTTTTTAATTTTAAATTTTTGTTGTTAACTTATTTTTTTATTAAAAAATAAATTAACAACAAAAAGAAGCGAATAATTATAAAAATAGAAATCAGACAAAAAGAGATTAAAAACAGAGTGGAGATCCGAAAAGATCCGAGAACTACGATGAGGTTAAAATTTGCTCTTAACTTCTTTTACAAAAATCGCTTACATAAAAATCCACACAAAAAAATTATGTTAAAACATAAGATTTTTTTACTATTAAGGAAGTGGAAGCAGCGATGGTTCCTTGCTGCAGCAAGGAATCATCGCTGCAGCAAAGAACCATCTTATAGCAATATTTTAGCGGTTATAATATATACTTTTACATCGCTGCAGCAAGGAACCATCAATAGCAACATTTTAGAGGTTATAATATATACTTTTTATTTTTACATTACCTCGTTTTGATTACAAAATATAACATTAGATAAAATGTTATTAGGAAAAAGGCTTTTCTTACGCTAACAGTTACACACAAGCAACCATAAACTAATACGCGCTTGGACATAAAATACTTTCTAAATTACACATAAAAGACAAACTGCCTACTCTAAAGACAAACTGCCTACGCTTAAGACAAACTGCCTACTCTATATCCACACATACTGTTGAACATAACCAGATCTGGTTATGTTCAACAGTATATAATGCAATGTCGATTTAAAAAATTTTTTTTTAGTTTTTTTTTGAAAAAGTTTTTTTTTTAGTTTCCAGCTTTCAAATTAATTCCCATGCAAATCCCACAGAAAACCCACGTGGGATTTCCCATGTGTGTAAATACCATATGGTTCCCACATGTAACACATGTGGGATTACCCACATGGGTTTAAGGTGACAAATTTTCATACGGATACCACATGGGAAAATCCGTCCCACGTAAATCCCATCAATCCCACACGGAACCCATGCGGAACCCATGTGGGACACGGTTTTATTTTTCACTGGGACGATTGCTGCCCGAAACGTCATCTGTGATACCTGCATGGTTGTGAGGAGGGTGTCACAGTTTAAACCACTATTTAATTTAAACTACAATGAAAAAAAATTGTATACTAAAGGAATTAATAGACATTCTACGGGAAGGTGAATCTTTGGCTTTATTTAATAATGAGATTTAAATTGTATCTGCTATCATTAACGTGCTAGTCCCAGTAAAAGTAACAGTTAAGCCCCTGTGCCGTCGGGAAGCTAATTTGTTTACAGCCAATGTTGCCATAACTTTTATGTTAAAAAAACTTAAAGATGTTAACAACGTTATAAGTCAAAAGTTCCATTCATCTCTCATTCTTCAAATGCAGCAAAGCCATACCAATTTAAATGGGATCCTTAGGTATCTGCACATTGGTAGAACCAAAGTTCAGTCTGTTTCTAAAATAAAGCTAGTGACAGTTCCATTTAATAGGTTCAGTTTAATTAATAAACGTTTTCATTCTTTTTCATTCATTTTCATTTCATTTAAGTTTTTATTTCATTCATTCATTTTCATTTCATTCATTCAAGTTTTCATTTCATTAATTAATAAAAGTTTTCATTTCATTAATTAATAAAAGTTTTCATTTCATTAATTAATAAAAGTTTTCATTTCATTCATTCAAATTCAGTTTAATTAATAAAAATAATTCAGTTTAGTTTAATAGGTCCATTTTAGTTTAATAAAATGTCGCAATTTAATAGTTGAGTTACTCAAAAGACTTGACGTTTCATACCCAGCAACATCATTGACAGCTTATGAGACTGATTCTGAAGTTAAACTTTCTGTTTTAAATGAGGAACCCAAAATTATTTCTGGTTCTTCTGATTCTCCATCTGAATCTTTTTTTTTCTCTTGAAAAGAGCAAAAGAATAACTGATGAATTAAATTAAACTATAAAAAAGCCATATGTCAAGCATACTAATTCAATCTGAGACGCTGTCAGTGATAATTCAAAAGAAAATGCTGCTATATAAAAATGGAGGAACACGTGGTGATTCTCTGCAAAAAGCGTATAATTTTTTAATGACAATTAAGCTTACTAGTGTAGAGTCTGAACGTGCTTTTTCTGCGGCCTGTCTTTTTGCAACAAAATAAGAAGTCATCTCGGCGATGAAACTTTTGATGTGCTCTGCCTCCTCAAAACTTATTTTAAAAATAATCAAAAAAAATTATATACGTATATTATATCTATAAAAACAACGATTTCTTTAAAACTTAATATTTAATATGTATAATATTAAAAGACTAAAGAATTTCATTGTAATTAATAGTTTTTCCTAAACATATTTTCTGTCTTATCAATATTATTAAATTTTTCCAAATTTGTTAAAATCTTTTGAAAACAGGTATTTAAATATCCCGGAATTAATTCCGGGATCCCGAGATTAGGAAAAAATGTAATTGTGAAATCCCGGGATTAAAAATATAGCTCGTGATTACAAGACTAGGTAAGACTAACAAATTAGAAATGTCAAACTTATCCGATAAACAGCTTCAAGGCAAGCAAAAACAAATATTCAGCAAAGAAGTGCAAATCTTATTTCAGGCTAGTTCAGAAAAACAAAATCTTTATATAAAAATAAATGAAGTCGTGTCCAAACCAAAACCCTTAGTCGTTGCATGTTTTAAAACCTGTAGTAAAAACAATCAGAGAATGAAATCATTAAAATCACGTGACAAAAATTTTAAAATCAGTAATTATTCAATTTTCAGGCAAGACTTACAAATTAGAAATGTCAAGCTTATCAGATATACTACTCAAAGACTAGCAAAAAAAATGCAAATCTTATTTTAGGCTATTCGAGAAAAATAAAACCAATATATAAAAACAAATAGAGACCTACCCAAACCCTCAGTTGATGCATGGTCTTAAACCTGTAGTAACAGCCATCACAGAATGACATCATCAAAACCACGTGCCACAAATTTTAAAATTAAAACCAGGATAAATGCTGGAACTATGAATTCTTTGACATAACTTCTAACTAGAAATGTCAAACTTATCAGAAAAGCTACTCAAAACCCAATTAGCACACATACGTTGACAAAACGTTACAACAATGTTGTGCGTTGCGTTGTCATAACATAACTGTTGACTCACCACCACCACGTTGTTTTTATATCATTTTGGATACAAATGCGACGTCGCCAACAACCAAAAAACAACATTGGCCAAAAGTTGTATTTAAATCAGCTTTGCGTAATATTTTACGTTGATTGAACGTTGTATTTTACGTAGGCACAACGTTATGTTTTACGTTTGCACAACGTTATATTTAGCTTTTATTGTAGTTAAAATTATTTGTTTTATTTTTGTATAGATATAAATACATTAAATTTTACATATTTATACGCATATATAATTGCTTATAATTATTTATAAGCATTTATATATGCGTATAAATATGTAAATTATCATATTATAATATACTTATTATTACTATTTTTTTTTATTTTTGCCGACTAGAGACACCTGCTGCTGAAACCAGGCTTACACAGGGCCCTAGAAGGCGGTGTTATTAGGAAGCCGAAGCATCGCGTTTGCCCTACTAAAGTCGAAGCCAAGCAGCGCGAACAAAATGGTTTATCTCCATTTAACATACGGAGTGGACGGATCGCTTTGAGATTTTTGCACGTAGAAAGAGTCAACAAAAAGCGACTACGCCAAGAACCTCTATTGACTGTCACATTTTCGATCTCATGCTGTTTCTGCTTTCTAACAACACTGTAACCAGTTGAGAGATGGTCCAGAGCCAAAACAAGAACAGATATTCCACTTGATCTTAGAAAAGCGATGTATATTTTATATATATTAATATATATTATTTGTATTATTATTTTATATTATTTATCTTTATTATATATATTTTATATTTAATATATATACATAACCATACGCATTTCAACCACTTTGATGAATTAACGTTGCTGATGACGCTTGTTACTTAAGATAAGGGGGCATCCATAAAGTACGTACGTAGTAAAACCACTGATTTAAGACCATCCTCCTCCTCCCCCCTTGTACAAACTTGTACGCTATTGAAGACCCTCCTCCCCTCCGCGCACTTACGCATTATTTTTTTTCAATATAAAGCCCACCCTCCTTCTCTTTCCCCAAGGCGTAAATTTTTCAAAACATTGAAAGCAAAAAAAAAACATTCAGTTCATTTGACATTAATTTTAAGTTTAAATTAAGTTCATTCTCTGTACTTAATTTAAACTTAAAATGTTACTTAATGTACTTATATAAATCTTTAAATGTTACAACATATTTTAACATTTTAAGAGAAATGATAAAAAACAGTTTGCATACAGTAATTTAAAAAAAAGAATTCAAAAAAAGTTGGCTTTTATTTGACGTCTTTTTGCTTCTTATCTCACTACCAATCAAATTACATTGCGAATAATGAACAAAATTATTTTTGGCACGATTTATTTTTTTTTTCATTACTTATAAAAAAAAATTTGACTAATGTCAGAAAAAAAAGTTCAATACTAATTTCTTACATACGTGAAATTCAACGTTTTAATAAATATAAAAAATAAAATCAAGTTTAGGAATGATAGTCAAACCGCGTACGTGATCCCTGTCTTTAAAACCCTCACCTTTTGTACGCGTTAGTAAGCTTTTGGGTTACCCCCACTCCCCCATACCTGCGTACTTTGTGCATGGCGATTAATGAATCTGATAAAGAATAAATTAATCATATTTGTTTTGCTTGTGCCTTGATATTTCGTTATATAAAAATGAAAAAAAATTTATTTACAAAATATATTTTCATAATCAACTAAAATATTTAAATGAAAAGTAATTCTTATAAATCATACAAATGTGTATTTGTATACCTGTCTTTTCTCAATGCAAACACACTGTTGATCCACTGTATGAAATCCAACGTTATTCCAATGTATATGGATCAACAATGATTCCAAATATATAATTCAATGTTAATCCATACACATTGGATTAAAGTGTCGTTATAAACATTAGATCAACGTTGGGTTTAGATCAGAAAAGCAACCAACTTTTGCAATGTTTTAACATACGTTGGACAAATGTAATTTTGCTTACTATATTTAATCACGTCGTTGTTAAGATTTTCATTAATACAAATACGATAAAACTAACATTGGATCAACGCTATATTTCAAACATGTTTCTTTGCGCAGCGGCCTTGTTTGTCACGGTTCGTGTTTCAGAGATATAGAGTTGAGAGAGGGTTATAACCACGATTAAGTAGCCTCTTCGTCTGTAGTGGCAGTCTCGGCCGTGAGGAGATGAATTATAAAAAAAAAAAAACTTGCAACAGAGAAAATATCCGGCGTACGCAATGTATTTACAACGTAAGTGTGCTAGCTGGGATTTTGTATATCTGCATTTACTCGATGCAAACACAACGTTGATCGGCTAATAATATAAAACACGGCATTATTTTAATGTATAAGGATTAAGGTTGATTCAATGTACATAATCCAACATTAATTCATATTCATTGGATTAACGTTGCGTTATAAACATTGTATTAACGTTAATACATATGCACTGGATCAAAGTGGGGTTATGCACATTTGGTCAGCGTTGATACATATACATTGGATCAACGTTGGTTAGATTGGAAAAACAATCAACTTTTGCGATGTTTTTTCATACGTTGGCCCAATGTGTTTTTGCTATCCATTTTTAATCACGTTGTTAACAAGGTTTTAATTAACATAAATACGCTAAAATTATATTAAATTATATTATATAATATTAAACGTTAAATTTGTATCGGAGAAAATAGCCGACGTTTGCTATATATTTACAAACGTTGGCCAAAAGTTAGTGCGCTAGTTGGGATGACAAGCAAAAATATTTTTAAGTGCTCTAATAACTGCAACTCTCCTCTACTAAAGTTTGTATACATATGTAATAATATTGTACGCCAGCTTATAAATAAATAGCTTATTTATAACTTAAAAAAAGTAGCTAATTACTTAATTGTTTATATTCATTTTAAATGCTAGTATTCAATAAATAGTAAATTTATTTATATCAACCCCTGCTAAATCTTATACGTTTGGTAGGGCCAGAACTGAGTTTGCAAAACGTTCTATATTTAACCATGTCTGGAGCCCTCGTTTACTTACTTTTCCAAGGTACAAAATAATACCAGGTACAAAAGAATTAGAAATAAAGCATAAATTTATAATTGACCTTAAAAGAACTTCAAAATTAACATTTTACTATTTAAATTTATGATAATTCTCTCATATTAAGCTAACCAAAAACTTTAAGTCGACTCAGTATTTAAATCAGGGACGTGGAGGCCCAGTACGAGGGTATGAAGACTTGTACTAGGCCCTGATTCTGACTCAGGAAACTGGGCCCCCAAAAAGAAACTGGACCCAATCCTTAAAGAGAAAAAATTTATTTTAGTTCAACAAGTTTCTATCAGGGCATTTTTTACAACATTTTATTTAACTTGCTTTCACGTCGGTTTGTTCGTTTTTTTGTTTGGTGTCCGCGCAAAATAAACACAAGGTCAGCGGTAATAATAAAAGAAATACGCTAAAATTTAGTTTAGCCTAAATAAAAGAAATCGTTAAAAAAAGTAATTAAAACAAACAAAAGACGACAAACTTTGTTTAGCGTAAATAAATAAAATCGCTGTTGAATAATAATAACAAAAAACGTTGTTGACCTGAAATTAATAGATTTTATACTGTAAAAAAGTAAGTAATGCTTTAATACTTTAATTATAAATAGTAATTAAAAATAATAATTAAAGTTTTTAAAGTTAATAACTAAAAAAAATTCTTATCAACGTATAAATACAAAAAAGAAAGCTAAGTATAAAAAAGAAAGCTGGAAACTGAAATTAATCGATGTTGCTCGAGAAAGAGAACGGAAATTTTGAGCTTTATCAAATGAATCAGCTGAACAACGAGCATCTCGGCTAAAAAACGAAGAGAACGATATGTTAAGGCAAAGGCGGCTTAAACAGAAGAAGGTAGAGGCAGACATATTGCTAAAAGAAAAGAATACCGAAAACAAGCATTGTAGTGACAAGCGATTAAACGATGTCTCCTTTTTATCTGAGGAAATTAACCATCCCATCAACAGAAAAAAGAGAAAACTGTTATTGAAAAGTTCAATAAATATAAAAAATGCATGAATTCATTTGCTTTGCATTGATAAATATGGTTAATATATGTTTGATAAATATAATTGTGCGTTTAATGAATTTTTGTAATTACTTTCATTCACTACTACTCAATATGCTCCAGTCCACCCCCTATCGGAATTTATAAAGAGTACTACTATTTATAAATCCCACAGACCGATAGTAGTTATAACTCAAATGAAAGAAACCAATGCCCTGGATTCTATTATTGGATATATTTTTAATTTTATATTTATTTGTGTTTCGGGTGAAATGAAGGAAAAAAAAAAAGAAAAAGGCAACATGGAAATACAAATCTGGTGCTGAAAAAAAGCTCAAAAACGACAACATGAACTAAAAGCAGCTGGTAATGATCCAAAACAATTAAAGTTAACGGCAGGTCTCGCGTCAGTGCAAGTGCCACAAATACAAAGAAAAGCTGGGACATCCTTTACAGCAACAGAGAATGTTGAATTAGTATCAACATCCACTGTGAATATCACAAGTAAGCCTATTTTTAAACAGGACCAATAATAAAGATTAGTGACCAGCAGATAAAGGAGCAGAACCGCAATATTAAGATACATTCAGAAACCGAAACATTACTGAAACTGAGAGAGTGACTGTAGAAATGGGTAACTATGAAGTGCCTGTAACTACAGCGGTGGACCTAACTCTAGCAGAAAAGATTATTCAGAAGCAACCAGACAACGTTGTAAATGTTAATGAAAATGATCCAGGTAAATTCCTAGAACTGAAAAATGCAAAGATGATTGATAAAAAGCAATTTATTGGATTAGGGCCAAATCAGCCAATAATACATTCAAGGTTATCTAAGAATTACGATGAATCAGTTAAAGTTAATGACATTGAAGTTGTGCAGAAAAGGTCATGGCTAACCTATTCTCCATCACTAGACAAAATTTTTTGCATTGTTTTTTTATGCTTTGGACCATGAGAGGACACAAATTCGTAATGGGTTTGTTAATTGGTCAAACTTAAGTCACATCATAACAAAGTATTGCACCCAGAAAAACCATCGAAATGCTGCTGAAGCTATGGCTCATGCATTATCAGACTCCACAATTGATAAAGTATTAAATATTGAAACCATAAGACATCTGAACATAAAATGTAAAGAAGCGGAGAAACGACATCAACACCTAATACGAGTTATTGATGCTATTCGGTATTTGATTGCAGAGAGTATTTATTTACGTGGAAATGAGGAAGCCAACTTTTACAATGATTCTGAAAAAAGCGAAGTCTTTCAATGTGGTGCGGTTAAATTTCTAAATTTGTTAAATTTACTCAGTCAGTATGATGAGGTGCTGAATAAAAAACTTTTAAATATTCGCGGTACTAAAAAACAATTTGCTGGAAGGGGTGCTAGAATAACGTTTCTTTCTAATTATACACAAAACAAGCTAATTCATTCTATGACACAGATGGTCAAGAAGGATATTTCAGAAGAGGTAAATAATTCAGTACTCTTTTTATTATCAGCTGATGGCATCACTGATATTACACTCTGTGAGCAAACTTCTATTGTATTACGTTATGTTACGCTTGCTGCAGAAGAGGCCGTTGTAAAGGAACATCTGATTTCAATGGTTGAAAGTGAAACAACTACTGGTGAAGAAATAAGTGGAAAAATTAAAGATGAACTCAAATCAAATAACATAGATATTCAAAAGTGTGCGGGTATGTCTTTTAATGGTGCGAGCAATATGCAAGGAATAAACAAAGGAGTTGTAACACACTTGAAGCAGTGTTCTCCTATGGCAATAAATATTTATTGTGGATCTCATGGAACAAATCTGGTAATGAAAGCTTGTGCAAAATCTTCTGTTGTTTCTGTTAGCCATTTTGGAACAGAAAACAAGCCCGGTGATGTGCAGAAATTAAAGACTTTTCTATACGGAAACTCAAGGAAACGAAATAATATATTTGAGTAGTGCAAATCTCTTCTTTAGGATGTGAATCAGTCTCTTGAACTGGCTGCTACCCACAGTGTTCGTTTCAGTGCCTTACAAAATGCTACAGACCAATTGCTGACACTATACCATGCAGTAATCTATTGCCTTGAACAAATTTCAAATGACGTGGAATTTAAAATGAATGTTCGAAGTGAAGCGCAAGGTCTTTTATCCCAATTTCAGTCATATGAAACAATTGTGACTTTATGTCTCTTCAAAGAAATTTTTACCATCTTGAGTTCCCGAAATAAAATTCTTCAAGGAGAAACACTTGATTTTTCCATTGCTATAATGTCTGTCGATGTATTACTGGAAAAGATTCAAGTACTGTTTTGGCAAAAATGTTATTTTATCTGCTGTTAAAATTGCAACTGAAGCTCAGCTTGAACAGCTAACATTTGTTGAGAAAAGGACTCGCAGAAAAAAACGACTAGGCTTTGATGAAACAGAAGATGAGCGGCTTACTCAGGCTGAAGATCAGTGGCTAGCAAAAGTGTTTTATACTGTAGTTGATTCAGCAACTGCAGTTTTTGATGACAAATTTTCTTCACAGCGGAAATTTTTAGAAAGCATAGACATTTTTTTATTGAAGAATCTCTAATTCACAAGAAAAAATTGAATCAGTGCTTAAAAAATTTAAAATTTGTATCAGTTTAAATGAGTTCACAACTGAAAGGATTGACTTTGTGGATATCTACAGAAAGGCTACTGAGAAGGATAACAAAACTTTGCCTTCTTTCCACACCATTTAGAATTTTATTCCACACCATTTAGAATTTTATGCTGAGGACTATGTTAAATGCTGTATTCCCCTCTGTTGCAGTTCTATACAAGATATTTAGTACAATTCTAACAAATTCAGCAGAGTTTGAGAGAATTTTCAGCAAACTGAAACTTGTCAAAACTCTTCTAGCAAATCAGTTGACATCAGAGCATGTTGAGGATCGTGTTCTCCGGTCAGTTAAACATAAAAAAATGTGGAACTTGATGCATTCAGACATAATAAAAAACTATGCTGATACAAATGAGTTACGTAATATTTTGTATCCATAAAGTATAAATATAATTTTCCTTGATCGTATATTTGTCTCTCGTTAAAAGTACTTTACCGGGCCCCTCTTCAGGAAGTTCGTACCTGCTTTTTAGGTGCCACCACGTCTCTGATTTAAATAAGCATTACATAAGAGACCATGTTTAGAAAAGAAGAAAAATGCAATAATTTACTTTGCTTTAAAAGTTTAGCACATATATTTTAAGTTGTAAAAGGTCAACAAAAACTACCAAGGTGATATCACCATTTTGACCATCAAAGTATCCCAAAATATATGTGCCTTTATCATTCAATTTTTTATTTCATTATTGCCTTTATTATCTAGTTTACATGTAGTTAAGGTGCTTTACTACAAAAGCCGAAAATATAAAATTTAAATCCACTATGTGAAAAATTGTCTTTGTACCAAATTACAGGTTAATACCTCGTTCTGATCATTAAATATTGCTATTTAATAAAAAAAGCATGTTACAAAAAAGGCTATATCAGCATATATAATGAAAGTGAATTCAAAGTATCTCAAGAACTTTTAAATTTTTGTAACTTTCAAAAACCATGAAACATGTATAAAAGATTCTTAAAATCAAATTATTTACTTGCATCTTCCAAAATTATGTCAAGATTCAAATGACAGATAAGAAGATCTCATAAAGATGTTCAAAATCATCAAAAGTTTTTGATGATTTTAAAAACCTTTTTTGTAATTTATTATTACAATTTTAAACTATTTTAATTCACAAAATAAATCAATATATAACAAAGCAAAAAAACTTTATTAATGGTTTCATCATATCAGCATTATTTAAATTTCCAAGTTTGACCAAGTGCTCTGTTTCTAATCAACAAACAATAGGAACCAGCTCCCCTAAATATTATATAAATATTATATAAATATAAATTTTACATAAAAATCTAAATTTTTTTTTCTCTAAGTATAAGTTTAACTCATAGACATTAGGAGCTTTATTTTCCCGGAGTAATGGCTTGTAGTGGGAGTATTTATGCACAGTACATATAATTCTACTGGCTTGTATTGGTTTAATATTTATACTTTTCAATGCCGAAGGGTAAGTACTTGCCCAAGCAATATTACAATAGCATATGTAGCTATAGATAAAAGAGTAATATAAATCTATTAAACATATTTTACTTAGTAGGTGTTATGTTTTATGCATAATGCCTATATTTTTAGAAATTTTGTTTTCAACTAGGGTAGTATGATTTTTCCAATTAAGATGTTCTTTAAATATTATTCCTTAGATTTTAAGTGATGAAACTCTTATTTTACTATATTATTATTTATTATTAGCGAAAGAAGTTGCAGAGGCAAGTCATCGGATTTAGATTGGTGATGAAATAAAATGTACTTAGTTTTACTGATATTCAAAGACAGTTTGTTTGATTTAAACCAGTCATTAAGGTTTTCCAGCTCACGATTTACTGTAAAAAAAAATGTTTTTATATTAGAATGGATATAAATAAAAATTAGTGTCATCAGCAAAAAGAACAGTTTTATGCATGTTTGAAGATAGGCAGATATCATTTACGTAAATCAAAATTAGTAAGGGTCCAAAAATAGAGCCTTGAGGAACTCCGCGGCTTATTGTTTCTATTTTTGTACACGTTGAATCATGAGATATTCTTTGTTTTCTATTTTAAGGTAACTTTGAAGCCATTTTAAGTTGCTATTTATTACTCCATATGATTCTAGTTTCTACAAGAGAATTTTATGATCAACTTGCCCCTATACTCAACTTGCCCCGCTCTATCCTATATTCTATTTTTACATCTTTAAACTTTTTTTTTTAAGAATAAAAAAACAATATACAAAAACATAACAATAAATTTTTTTGCATGCATATTAAAGAAACCAAATTCATCTGCTTTATTGTTTATGTAATTTGTTTTGTTAAGGTCCTAGTTGTAAACAGTGTTTATATATTTGTATATATAAGCTATGCACCTAAACATCAAGGTAGCACCGTAAAAGCTGAATAATGACAGAAGACATAAACGGAACACAATTGTAGAGGCTAGTAGACTTCCATAGAAGTAGATTACAATTATAAAAGGTTTAACAAAGTGAACAAAATGCTTCATGTCATTGAAATTGATTTAAAAATGACGAATGAACCGTATAGCTCTTTGTCTATTTTCACAGAAGGTTTATATATATAGTTTTGAAAAACTTGAAAAAAAACAATATTAGTTGGCACCCACAAGTACTCTATTGACTAGAAACAAAAAAGAACGAGCAAACGCCAACAAGACCAATTGGCGCTTATTGAGAAATCAGACTGGTAGAGGACTTCTAGCTGAACTTCAAAGGTGAAGGCAAGTTTAAGTTCTACTTTCCTTTCGTTTTAAATTCCTTTTCCGTCTTCTAATAATGGGTTTTGTTGCAATCACATTACACTCCCAAACACTTTTATAAATCTACCAAAGCGCTACGAACATTTATTTTCCAAATGTCTACATATCCAAATGTTTACAACTCAACTACTTCGTTCCCATTTTGATTAAAATTAAAGCCGAAGATATCAGAAAACCAAATCACCTGGATTTTCTATTGGTTATCCAATAAAAAAAACTTACATTCCCTAATTTCAATGCTATTTTAAGGATGTTTCTTGATGCTGCTTTTACAAATTATGCCGGAAAAAGGTTTTTTTCAACTTTAAAAAGAGTTTTAGGTCATATAGTAGACAAAAACACCTGTTCGCTCTAGGTGTTCTTTATATTGAAAATATTATTTCTGTAAGAAATCATCGTTGAAGATAAGGCTGATTATTTTGCTACTTAATTCATCTACTCAATAATTTAATAATAAAACCTAAATGAAAACAGTGAAAACCTAAGGGAAAACATATACTCCGTTTAGCCTACATAGTTATTTACACTTATCTCAAAATAACTTTGTTATAAGATCAGTGGTTATTTAGGATAAACTGATCTGGCTGCGTCCTACTACTGGCCGATTACAATAAAATCTTTAATTCAGGGTTGTATTGATTGCTTTAAATAAAAAATACAATATTTAGACCTTATAGTTTATAAATATGCAGTTTAAAGTACTTATTGACTCGTTAACTGCTTCAGAAATATTTTTTTCTATGAAAATACCAAACTCGATGTTTGGTATTTTCAAAGTTTTCCTGATTACATGCAAACATTTTCCATTTGTAAATCTTTTAAATTGCTAATAATATTATGATATAATATTGTTAAAACTGTGTATGTATATATGCTAATTCTGTATAACGTTCAATAGTTCTATTTTTTTGTATATTTCTGTATACAATCTTATAACATACTTCAGATATAGGATAACTCCATTATCCTATATTTGGCCATGATAAGTTTTAATTCTGGCCATGCATAAAATGCATAGATTTTAATATTAATCACTTAAACACAGATATATATATATATATATATATATATATATATATATATATATATATATATATATATATATATATAAATATAAATATACACATACAGAGAGAGAAAGAGAATGACCAACTTAAATTACTTGATACATGTATATGATAAAATTAGAGAAACGAAGACATTTATTTTTAGACAGTCATAACTATTTTCTGATAAAATTTTCATGTTGTTTTTTACACTTTACTTTATAATGGAAAAAAAATGATAAAACTAAAAAAATAGAAAACTCAACAAAAATTGAAAAACAGAAGCAAACGCAGGAAACACCGTTTATGGAATGATGAATCAATGATACAAGCAATTTAAGCTGTTAAAAATGGAGTTTCACAGCGAGCAGCCTGAAAACTTTTTCAACATTCTTAGATGTTTGTTACAAGTTTGACTTTCTGGTGTAACAGAAATGGGAGACAAACCTGGACATCCAACTATTTTGGATGAAGAAGAAGAAAAGAAGTTATTTGATTTTGCAGATAACCGTGCAGCTTTAGGAATCAGATTTGGTCGATTACAATTTCTAATATGTTGTTATATGCTCAAAATTTTGCTTTAAAACGTAAAAAGCATTCAAGAATGGAACTCCTGCAAAAAAATGGTGGCGTGGGATTAGCCAAAGGCACAAAGATTTATCTTGACATCAAACAGAAGGTACAGCAGTTATTAAGCATTAGTGTATGAATGTTTGTAAAGTGTCGAAATATTTTTCCATTCTTAAAAATGTGTGAATGAAAAAGAACCTACTTCAGAAACCGCAAAACATTTGAAATGTAGATGAGACTGGGTTGCAATTTGATTAAAGTCCTGGAAAAATACTTGCTATAAAAAGAGTTAAGTATCTACAATGTTGTCAATCAGGTAACCGGAAACAATCAGAGTAATAGCTTGTGTAAATGCAATTGGTAACTCTTTTCCACCACATTTCATACTAAAAGAAAAAACTACTAAGTCTCTCTCAAGTTTTTAATTTGAAAATGCCCCAGAAGAAAGTACATGGAGTGTTTCAGACAGTGGTTGGACAAAGCAAGGCATTGCTTTTCTTTTGTTTACAAAGATATTTCTTTCCAGAAAATTTGGATTTTTATAAATGCACTTGAATTTGTTTACTCTTACAATATAACAAAGCTCCTCTTGTTTTGACTAAAGGTTATTTTTTTGGTTTTTACAGAAATTTCATTGCCTTCGACCCAATTGCCTTTATTGGGGCAAACAAGCACTGAGATTCTTACATGTATTTTAAGTTTTTATAAATGTGTATGAACTTGTTTACTCTGACAATATGAAAAAGCACTAGTTCTTTAACTAAAGATAATTTTTATTATTTTTACAGAGCCTTAATTGTTTCCGGCCAAATCGCCTCGATCGGGAAGTAAGACCTGAATTTTTTACAAAAATTTTTGATATTTATAAATATAAATGAATTTGTTCACTCTGACAGTTTGAAATTTTTCTTTAACTATAAATAATTTTTATGGTTTTAACAGAGATTTTTGTACTCTTGGCGCAATAACTTTTAGTTTTTTTTAACTAAAGAATCTTGAAAAAGAATTTTTAATTAAATTATTAATTACCATATAATTAAATTATTCATTACCATTTATTATTTCAATTAGTTAAAAAAAGTTTTATCAGAGTTTGAGTTTACCATCCACTGAATGCCCCATGCTGTAAGAGAAGTGAGATCTTAATTTAAGCTCAAATACCCCCTCAAAACAATCAGAGAGTGTTAGCTTTTTTAGCAAGACAAGAATAAATGGCAGTATCATTAACAAGCAATGCTACCTTAGATGTTAGAATTTTGGGTGATTGTTAATGTAAATTTAAAAAAAATATTAGGCCAAGTATAGAACCTTGAAGAACCCCTGATGTTAAAGGATATGAAAAAGAGTGCTCTCTATCGAGGACAAATTTTATACTACAATTGGTATGGAAAAACTTAATAATCTTAAAGATTTTACTTGATACACCATAAGTAGATAGCTTATGGAGAAGACCAACAAGCCAAACTTTATTAAAAGGTTTAGATTAAAACATATCAGTTACAAACGTTAAGAAATCAGCAGTAGAACGGGATGATTGAAATCCGTAATAATGATCAAAAAGTAAGTTATTAGATTCCAGATGAAAGGTTAAGTGTTTGTTAATTAAAGACTCGAAAACTTTGCTCTTGACGCAAAAAACTTGGTCTCTTAGTTATGACAGTTGCTTTCCAGAATATTTAAAAATAGGGATAACAGATGCTATAAGCAGGCTGGGAAATAAGACTCTGAGAAGCTCCTGTTAAATAGTTTTGAAAGTATAGACGACAGCTCCGGAGAATACTTCTGCAAGACTAAAACAGTAATGTTTTCCTACCACAAGTTGTAGAAGAGTCTAAGGAGTATATCACTTCAGGTACAGAAGCTGAAATGATACAAAGGTCGGCATTGGATTAACTTTTATTAATCTAATAATTAAATTCTTCCAAGAATGAAGCTGAACTATTTGCGAAGAACTTTTTTTCTAAGTTGACTTTTGAATTTTATAACCTTACTCTTCCTGCCAATGCAATTAATTTGGTTAACCTAACCGATTAATCTCTTGTTACATATTCAAACCACTCCAGCTTTTTTTACCATAGTCTTATCTTAATTAAACTCTACTGCGAGTTATGCTCTAGACAAGATTCCAGTTTTGGTCTTTTAAAAGTGTTCACCCGAAACTTCTTCAATTTTCACCAAACTATTTAATAAGGACTTGACTGAGTCTTGTTTTCCTGCCTGCTTGAAACTAGTATTAGTGATTCCAATTTTTAAAAGTCCTGTAAACGTTCTGACCCCTCAAATTATTGTCCGATCAGTTTTCTATCAGCAGTTTTTCTATTATCAAGGTCTTTGAGTCTTTGATCAAAAAATTTCTAACGTTTAATCTTGAGTGAAAAACTTACTGTCAGACAATCAAAATGGTTTTCAATCTTTTCACACTACAGCTGATTTGATAACTGTTGTGACTGAAAGATTTTATAGTGCATTAGATTAAGACAGAAAAGCTAGGACTATTGTTTTTGATATATCTAAAACTTTTAATTATATTTAGCATACTGGTCTTCTTAATAAACTTGCTTCATATGATGTATTTGAGAAATTTTTGGCATTATTTAATTGTTTCTTTCTAATCGTTTTATTAAATTCATCTTCAAAGGCAAACACTCTTTATCATTCCCAGTACACTCAAGGTTCTATCCCTATCTATTAGTCCTGTTTTGATTCTTATCTACATCAATGATCCTCCTGATAACTAAAATATCCAAAGTGTCTCTTCATGTTGATGACTGATCTTTATATTCCTATCTTGATAAAAGGTGTTCTCTTTTAGGTTGCTTAAAAAAGGCAGCCAATCTTGAATCTGATCTACTTTCTGTAACAATTTGAGGCTGGCAGTGGCTTGTAAATTTTAACAAAACCCAGTTAATTACTGCAACCAACTATTGCAATACTGTAGACATTCCTACATTGAAGAATACTTACCCTTTCACCAAGTCTTTACGTCTTCTTGGATTATTGTTCACTGCTAACCTTACATGGAAATCATATATACAATCAATTGCTAAATTTGCTCCACACATCTCTTATTTGCCTCTGTATGGAACATCTTTGTCATGTTTGGGTCAATTTTTCTAATAATAATCTTTCTCTTTTAGACAATGTCCAAAAACGTATTTAAACCTAAATGTATTTGGACCATATGCCAAGGTTTAGCCTTTATTCAATCGTCATAAAGTTGCATCTCTTTCTCTTTTCTACAAACACGTCATGGTCGCTTCTCAAAGGAGCTATCATCTCTAGTTTTATCAACCAAACATTGTTCTCGCTAGAGTCGTTTTAATAAAGTCTCATTTTTTACTGTATCTGTCACTTTTTAAGTCTTCTGTCAACCGTTTTCTTGCTCTTTAACTCTGTTTTTTGTTTTAAAGTAATAGTTGCGGCTTGCATGTTTTGTTGGGAGTGAAACTGAATAAAAAAATAATATGTTTTAAATTCTTTAAAAAAATGATTATTAATATAAACACTTGAAAACTTATGTTAGTAATCAAAATACTTTCTGCTCTGTGTCCTAATGCCTTTTGGATAATAAACCATCAATTTTATCCAAGTCTTGATTGGGGTGAGCTGTTAATACTTCATCTTCTATATCTGTAGCTTGTGCTTCAAAGTAAAATAAGTTCAAACAAAAAAAGTAATAAAAGCAATTAGCATTATAAGAATAGACGAACCAAGACACGTTTTGGGAATGTCGGAGTCCTATGAGTACACAAAAAATCACCGAAACAATGTTTACTACTTTTTCTTTAACAATAATGCTTTAAAAAATTCTGTTTTAAATGCAGTACTTAGTACATACTCAGCTTTCTATTTTGTTTTGCGAGATCATTTTTTACATAAAGTATTATCAAAATATCGTATATGTAATGAAAATACATATACGATATTTTGATAATACTTTATGAAAAATAATTTTATGCTGTAACTATTAAAAAATTATTATTTTGTTACTAACGCAATGTTAGTTTGGTTACTAACCGAGCGTTAGTTTAGTTACTAACCTAGCGTTTCCAGTGTGCACAAGAACGTTTTGCAAACGTTTTCTAATGATACCGTGTAAACGTTTTTTAATGGTTTTTTGAACGTCCATTTGAAGCGGTAAACCGACGTTTTTCTAAAAACGTTTTTTATTGGTTTTTATTAAGTCTAAATGAAAAGCTTTATTGTTTTTAACGTTGTTTCTAAAAACCTCTTTTTATGTAAAAGTTATTTAAGTAAATAACTTATGTTATGCAGAAAAAAAAAAACTTTACAAATGAAAACTTGGGTCTAACAGCCTACATCCGAATAAATAACTAAAATTTTAAACACTTTGCGCTTATTTACAAATTAAGCATACAAAAACATAATAATTTTTAAGTTATTTTATTGAAGCTCTCTTCAAACGATCGCCTATAAACTTATCGACCAAATCGTATTTTGTTGTATATGACACTAATGTTCCTACAAAGAAAAATACCATATAAATCTTTCATGTATTGTATGTAAAAAAATGCAACAAAATGTAAACAATAATAAGAAAAAGAAATGTAAAATTTCAAACAGTATATAAAAGGAACAATATAAACGACATTTGTTATTCAATACACCGCATTTATTTAAAAATTACTTATAATTACTCTGCGTGATAAAGATTTTTTAAAATGATTTATTTTCATAAGTTCCAGCTTATGATTATATAATTTATTTTATCATAAAAAAATAATGAATCTTCAGACGCAGTCTTTTCCCCCAGGATATCCATTGCAGATAAAGAATTTTTGATTTCAGACTTTAGACATGGTTGTTCCTTAAAATATTGAAAACCTATTATATATATAAAAAAAATTAGAACAGAGTAAAATATTTTATAAAAAACTGTTGTGGAAAATTGAAAATTGAACTAAATACAATAATATCTTTTGAAAAATGAAAAGACAACATTTTTAAACATACGTGTTCCACTAATAGGTTTAAAACTTGATGGCAGTTCATCATAACAATAAACTGCAGTTATGCTTCTCTGGAAGTCTTTTTTTTAATTTTTGAAAAAATGTTTTGTATATTATTTATTAACTTGTAAAAAATACATACAGACTTTTAAACAAAAATCTAAATAAAAAACAGATGAACTTATATTTAGAAAATTTTTGCACTGTAGTATCATGCTTCTCTGATGCGCAAACAATTGTGATATATTGCACTTATTGTTCTAAAATTGGTATTCAAAAACAAAAACCAAAGATTGCACACTCCAATCTTTTATATAGACTTACTTTGAAGTATTTAGGTAAAAAAATTAAATATAACACCAATTTTGAAAAAATATTAAAAAGCTTGCATATATGAGATAAATTTAAAAAAACAACCTCAATCTTGAAGTTTAGAACTTGAAGACTCTGAATCACTTTATCTCTTTATTTCTTTAGTCAAGATTTAGGTTTGTCAATTTTTATAATTTCCACTCTTTATATAGTGAAATTAATGTTTTTTTTTTTTTTTTACTTAACGTACAGACGCTTTCTTAGTTTTTATTATAACCGATGATTGCTTCTACTAAATAAAGTCTTCCAGTTAAGCTAAAAAAAATCATTGCTCAATATTATGTTATACAAAGTTATTTTTACCAGAAGTTCTACAAGTTTAAATAATGTAAAGCAATTGCTAGCTGGAGTAAAAATAATCTAGATAGAAATAGCTTTATACATTTATAAAAAGATATTTTTATGAAATGATTCTAACCTAAACTTACTTTGTTTTAGGTTATGATCATTTGATTGTAACAATACTTGCATATTTGTTACTCATAATTGAGAATGGTAGTTTAACTTTTTTTTTGTATATATAAAAAATAATTTTACATACATAAACAAAACAAAAAAATTATAAACAAAATACATACATACATACATACATACATATATATATATATATATATATATATATATATATATATATATATATATATATATATATATATATATATATATATATATATATATATTGTGTGTATATGTATATACATATAAATATATATATATATATATATATATATATATATATATATATATATATATATATGTATATATATATATATATATATAAATATATATATATATCTATATATATATATATATATATATATATATATATATATATATATATATATATATATATATATATATATATATATATATATATATATATATATTTATATATATATATATATATATATATATATATATATATAGTATTTATGTATGATCTATGTAAGAGTTGTAATAGAACCTATAAATGTATATTTTGTTTTGAAAAAGATTTTTTACAGTCGTATAAGTTCGTAGATTCGTAGAGAAACTTAAAAATACACAATCTGTGCCATAGTCATAAATTACAATCTTTTATTATGACTAATAAAATATTCCATATTTAAACAATCGTCGTTCAAGCAACCATTAAACGTTTACTAAACTTTTACAAAACGTACTTGTGCCCACTGGGTTAGTTTGGTTAATGACCTAACGTTATTTTTGTTACTAATCAAACATTAGTTTGGTTACTAACAGAATTTTAGTTTGGTTTCTGAACTAAACTAACATTCTTAACAAGTTTAAACCAAAATCTTGGTTTAAGTTTAATTTTTTTAATTTAAAATTAATTGTAAAACAGTTTGGTATTTTGTATTTTATTTTATCTAAAGATTAAATTCTCAAATTTCAATGTTTATTTTTTTTGAGTAATTGTAAATAGTGTACAGTTAGTTTTTTATAATACAAATACAAATAAAAACTACACCAATCCTGAGTTTTTATTTGTATTTTCTTAATAAAAATACAAATAAAAAATGCGTTATTTCGATACACATTAGAAAAACAGTTTCATGCTGAAACTACTTAAATATTATGTAAATCTATCCCCAAAAATGCCTTTTACATGATGCTATTTCAGAGCTTCTGAAATAAAACTAAAATGATGAACCACCCTTTTGCTGCAATCTATGTATAAATGGTATATCCAAGTAAACTCAAGGTTTGTCACTAAAAGAAAATAGGAAATGACCATAAAACTATTATATAAAACCATAAAGATAATTATTATAAAAATAAAAAAAGAATAAATAACAAAGCAAAAGGTATTATAACAAAGTAATAATCGTGCCGTAGTGGTTAAAGTAAGTGGTTAAAAATATCTCTAGCTACTAAAGCAAAAAACCATGAGTTAGAAGCAAGCTCTGGGCATGTTTTGGCGTTATTGGTAAGAGAAGGAGGTGTGAACGCCCTAGTTAAATGCTCCTCCGTGCTCTGTGACTAGACTGTTAGGTCTTCTTGGGGCACTAAAATTAAAATTCAAAATTTGAAAAATAAAACAATATAAAAAATACCCTAGAGAGGATATATCCGTTTAGAGATGGAAAAATGCAATATTTACAAAAACGGACGGTAAGTAAAAGCAAGTTTAGCAAATTCAAAATTTTCAATGTGCTGTATTAATAAATTTTATGAGAAGTCAGTAGTGAATAATAATCTAAGAAGACATTATGAAAAAGACTAATGGAGAGGGTTGCAATTCATTATTAAAAAACGTCAACAATACTGCAATAGTTTTTTGCCATAAATAACTTTTGTTTTGTTAGAGTTTTGTTAGAGTAACAATTCACAAGGCACTACAAGTCCCAATCTGGTACAGAAGTGAGATTAGATTTGAGATAAGCTGCTTATTCTAATGGGTTGAAAAAAGTAGACTTTTTGTAAAGACAGGATTATAAAAATAAGTTTTCAGGAAAGAGAGCCACTTTAGATTTAAGATTTTCATGAAAAACATTTATGCCTTGTAAAAAACGCTATTTACTAAATAATACAAAATTTGCAACAAATAATTTATTGATAAAATTGAAATAAAAAAATATTTTGTTTCAAAATTTTTAGGAGTGGTTTTCGACGAGAAAATTACATGGAAACCACATTTTAATTATATTCAAAATGTGGATTAAATGAAATGTTCAAAAACATCTAAAGCTAACGGAGTAATTAATAATTCCAGATTATATGTAAACAAAAAAATCTTAACCTAAATTTATCACCCATTTATTTACAGCCACATAAATTATGCTAATATAACATGGTTAAGCACTGAAAAAACTTAAGTACTAAATGCCTCTACGGCCGTCAAAAGCATGCAATTCGCTTGATTTATTTTGCGGATCGCTTTACTCTTTCCAAACCATTATTAATGGAGACGAAAATAATAGTATTTACGAACTCAATATTTATAACATTTTATGCTTTATATACATGTGTAAAAACAAGTTTACTTTACCAATCTTTAAAGATCTTTTTCTCTTAACCCAGTTAATAAATATACACTTAAAATATAACAGTTTTGTATATGAAAAGTTTGCGGATCAAAGATTAACAGATTTTGCATCATATTTCATGCACCACATCTCAGAAATAAAATTGTTAAATCTAATTTTGATATATCTAATACTTTTTCGACCTTTACAAATAAACCTAAAAGTTTGATTTTATGTATTGATGATATATTTAAATACTTTTTAATAACCACTTATTTGTCATTTTAATTGTAAATCTTTTATTTTTTTGTACTTTTCTCGTTCTTATTATAAATCGATGTCTGTATTAACTGTATTTGCTTTCAGGGCCGTCTTGAGTAGGGGGCGTAGGGGGTGTTTAGCCCCCGTACAAAGTTCTTTAGTCGGTAAATTGGACACTGGAGTCTGCAAAATTGTCGGTCAACGAGAACAAAAATGTCGGCCAACGAGGACCCTTTTTTTTCAGAAAAGTTAGTCAAAATTTTTTTTTTTGGCTTTAGTCGGCTAAAAGCAGATACGTCCCCTCTCCCCTCTCTTAAAAAAATCTCTTTAAATGGCCCTTATTTTACTGTATTTACTTTGTGTATGTATTTATATATTTAATTAATATGATATTTGCGCGTTTATAGGTTCTAACAATAAGATCCTACTTTTTAATTACATATAACATTTGGTATCCTCCTAAGATTTATATTTTTAATTCGTAAAATGGTTTATTGCAATTTTTTTTCTTGTTTATGTCTTCATGTAAAAAAGTTTTAAACTGGTAAAAGATCCTAATGATAAAACCATTATGATCTTATTTCAGAAGCCTTCTTTATTTGTTTTTGTAAATGATGACAAATGTAAACATGCCAAATGATAAAAAAAAAACTAATTTACTCTTAAAGCATCGTAAAGCTCAACTTTCTATGGTTTGGAATAAGAGATTAATAAATCATGAAAATAAAGTTTACTAAATTTTGCTTACTAAATTTCTGTTATAAAAAATTTACATTGGATAAAAAAATGGCGAAGACCGGGTGCTGTGTTCAATAAATTTGATGAACAATAGGTGTTACATCCAAAAATTTGTCAACACCGGGAAGTTATATATATTTACCTTACATATATAAAATTTTATAAAAAATTTTCTCTAATTAATAATAAATACGAAAAAAGACACTCAAGAAGTAATTACTACATTTCATTTTGAATTGAATATGCATACGTATATATCGATTTGTAAATTGTATATATCGATTTATAAATTTTTATATTTACGTTATACAATACGTCATTTTTATATTTAATTTATATTATATTATAAATTATTATTTTAAAGCACAAAAAATAATTGAATTATCGAGCGATTTTGAGCAACACATACAACATAATTACTTTTAAAAAAATCTCTTAATCTGATTTGCCTACAAATTACCTAATTAGGTATTTAACTAGGCCTTAGAAATATAGGAGTCCAAATAATAATAAAACTAAAAATAGTGTAAATAGTAATATCAACAATAAATTTGATATTAATAAAAAATATTTTAGCTCACCAACTATTGCTCTGTAGATGTTAGATTTTATTAACCCAAACTTCGCACCTGATCCATGCATATTACATAATGCTTGTGTAGCATTTGGTAAAAAACTGAAATATAAAAACAGGTTTATTTATTAAGACAGACAGAAGAAAAAGACCAAAAACTATAAATATTACTTTCATATTTTAAATTTAATACCATTTATTATTAAATAGTATTAAATTTAAGACTTAAAACATTTTGACTAATACTTGATTATATAAAAAATTATGTGCTTCATTAAAACATAGTTTGGTAGTAATGCTCACAAGTAATATTATCAATAATGTACATTATTTGATTTTCTTGTGAAACTTATTCTCAAAAACGTCACAAGTGATATCACTTGTTTCCAGCTTGGGCAAAAATGTATAAATATAAAAAACTATTGTTTCTAAACAATATTGTTTAGAAACAATAGTTTTTTATATGTATATATTTTTGCCTAAGCTGGAAAAAAATGACGACCCTTGAGCTAAGATTTTTCTAAAATATTTTAATATATATTAAAATATTTTAGAAAAATCTTAGCACAAGGGTTAAATTAAGCGATCGTGAAATGAAAAATCTGGAAAAATATCTGGTCTTCAAATTTTAAGTTTATGCAAAACCGTGTTCTTTGTTTTCAAGGGGCGAATCAACTTAAACTTGTTAGCGAAAAAGTTATAAAAGATAAAACAATAAAACTTATGACTACAAAAGTAATAACACTCTAGTAATTAACTACATTATAAAAGTAATAACACCATGATAGTGTTATTACTTTTATAACGCACTTATAACTTTTATAACTCATTATTTGTTCAAACAACATTAGTAATGCTAGTAATAACGCTATTATAGTTTTATTACTTTTACAATGAAGTGACTAGAGTATTATTACTTTTGTAGTTGTTTTGTTTTTTATAACAATTAATTTGTCTATTCACTAACAAATTTATAATAATTTGCTCCTTGAAATCAAAGTACACAGCTTTGCATAAACTAAAATTTTGAAGACCAGATATTTTTCCAGATTTTGCAAATCATGATCGCTTAATTCAACCCTGGTAGCATACCTTTGCAAAATATTTTTAATGTTTATTTTTATGGACTTTTTACCAATTCGTGATAGTTGTGTTTTCTAAAAAAATAAAACATAAGTTACACACTATGCTTAATGATGATTAGTCTATGATGACTAATCTATGATTAGTTCTACTAAAATCTTTTTGGATTTGTTGCATTAAGTTGAATTGTTGTTTTTACCATTTCCTTTATAGCATTTATACAATAAAGAGTATCTCCACATTTGTGAAAATTTCACAAATGAGGAGATACCGTTACATTGTAATCATTGTTATCAATAACTTTCAAAATAAACAGCTCAATCCTTATACACCGTTTCTTATAATAATATAATATTACATTTGTAAACTTAAAAATCAATATTACTTACAAAAGAAGTAAAATTTGCATCATCATTTAAATCGCTATTTAACTTATGAAGTTCTTCCATAGAATTAATATGGCAAAATTTGAAGGTTTCATCATTTGATGGCATCTGTGTTTGAGTTAAGCTGCTACAACCACAAATTGTGACATCTTCAAGTTTGTTTGAAATTTGTGTTAAAATATTAATCACGGTTTTTTGAAATACTAAAAAGAATTCAAAAGATTGGCTGACTGTGACGGTGTAAAGATGAAAAAAGCAAAGAAAAAAAAAAAAAAAAAAAAAATAAGCAAAATGTTATGATTACAAACAACAAATTATAATATTTGTATTATATATAAAATAAAGATGATATTCTAACAAAAGCATAAACTCGAGTTCAAGTTCAACTAAATCATTAATGAATTCAAATTACTTCCTTCAATAAAAAAATGCTGCTACATATACTTAGTTTAACACTGACACTAATGTTATATTCCTAAACAATTAAAACAATATAAAACTTACTTTCATTTGTTAAGGGATAGTTATAGCCATGTCTACGTTTCACCTCTGGGTGAGTGATTTGATTTAGTTTCCGTGCTAAGGATATTAAATAAAAAGAATGTAATAAAATATACAAAAAAACTTATTGTTTGATGTAAAGTTTTATTGATTTATAAAAACAAACAATTTAAGAAGTATAAAAGATGATATTTATAACAAAGATAATAAATAAAGAACAACAATACCAACAACAAAACTCAAAGAAATATTTGATATAATTGCATGTTGAGGATAATTATAATAGAGGTAGTTAAAATTAAATGTCATTAAAGAACAATCAGGAGTTTCAAAAACTAAAAAATCTATAAAAAAAAAAAAAAAGTTTCATTACTTACATGGTATTGCAATCTTCCTCATTCTTTTTAAACTTGGTGATACACTTCTATCACATTGAATTGATTTTTTCATTTCTAATTTTTTAATGCTACAGGATTTTTTTAATGTTGATAGTTGGGGTTTAGATTTTAGAGTTAATTGTGGAGACACAACACTTGGAAATATGGGTACAACAACTAAAAAAATATACCAAAACCAGTAGCAAAATTATTTGTGACAACTATTTTAAATATTTTAAAGCTACCTTTTATTATTGCAAATATAGTTTTTTAATAATTTAATATTTAATACATAATATAAATAATATATAATATAAATAATATTTTTAATAACAATAAAACATTGAAAAGTTAAGTTTTCACATATTATTTATAATATACTATTGTCTTCTTCATTAGAACTTTCTTGCAAAGATTCTTCGGAAGCACTTTTTTCCTCCTGTGTTGTTATGAACTCATAATCATGACATGTTTGTTCATATAGAAGTTAATCAAAAAAATAATTGTAAAAACTCTTCAACTTTTAATTCAGAATTTACAAAGAATTTATTTTAATTCTTCATAGTTAACTTACAAATTATTTGTGGGTTTTCTTGTTTATATAGAGATTATATTAAAAGTAGTTTTCAAGAAAGTAATAAACTACCAACCTCCTACACACTTTGTTGACAAATATTTGTACTGTTTCCATTTTGTGATATCCGGCTTACTTAAAAGTTGGAAATGTCTTACTACAGATACGCCATTGGGCCAATACAATTTATTATTAATTATCCAGTTACATGGAACAACACCTTCTGTTTCAATACCATCTTCTATCCAAATACCACGAGCATAAGACATTATTAGGTAATAAGTTTTAATTGCTATTGCAAAAACTAAATTGGTTAATAAAATCTTAATTATACAAAGTTATTTTTCCATTAAAAAAAGACATAAAAATACGATTTTTGCAAAAGTCAATTTTATTTAAATTTGAAAATAATTAAATTTTTTTTTAGGTCTTACTCTTTAATAATTTCAAAAAAGGCTTATCAACTAATTTTTGTGGTGAAAAATTAGCAGAAAAAAAACAGATTTTACTAAAACTAAAAATACTCTTGTAATGCAGTTCTCAAAAAAAAGAAAAGGAAAACAAAAATATATTTTTTAATTCCAGTTGACATCATGAACAAGAGGAATAAACACTAGACCATGATCACCATATGACATAACAACAACTTTACACAAAATGTCATCCCTTTTAATCAGTTTACGTGTAAGATTAAGTGATCTTTCCTTTAGAAGTGCAATATTAAAATTCTTGGAATCACAGGGTTCAAGAAAGAAACTTTCCATGCTATCTTTTTTGTAAATCTCACATATATAAATATTGTTGTCATTTATTTCTTTTATATTAGCGTAATTTCCACACTTCAGTAAAAACCAACTATCTTTATGCTTTATACTTATTTTAGTGTAGAAAGTTTTTTCAGAATATCTAGCTCCACAACTTTCCAACTCATGTGTTCGCTTGATAATTTGACTTACAGGATTTGTAGCATTACGAACAAGTTTCTTTAAGATTTGGAGGTGATTTTCAAAAGCAAATCCAGAAATTGAATCAAGTGGTAATTGATAATTTGCTACATCATCTTGGAGATGAATTAGATTATGAACGTTATATGTATTAAATTTATTACCATAAATATTTTTTGCTGTAGAAACAAAGTATACAAGCAAATGATGAGCATATTCCAACAGAGAATTTCGATACTCATTATTTGAACTCAGCATTATTCTAATAGCTATTGAAAGACAAAGGAAATGGGTGTAGACTTCTTTTTTTACAACTCTTCGAAGTACAACAAGACCACTATATAAAAGAAATTCCCTGAATTCAGTTGCTTTCCATCGTTTTAAATACTCTAAAGATCGAGGTTGACGAGCAAATTCACTAGGCATTTGATTATTTAATGATGTCATACTCTCTGATAAACAATTAATTTGCTGAATTGATACTTTACACAATCTCGGACCATTGGTCAGAAAGTTTAAAATTCGTCTCATAACACCCACACAAACCAAATGCAAATAGTCTAAGACAAATCCAGTAACACAAGGGAAATTATAATCAATGAGAGGAGATTTAGCTTTTTGGTGTTTAACTTCATATTTCAATAGACTAAAATCTAGGTCATTTCTTGTAACACAATTATTTTTGTGAAAGACAACTCACCCATCATATGAGCCTTTAATTATGCATCGCTCACAAGAATAATATCCTGTATGACTTTTGATACACTTAATGAATGCTCTAGCAGGTGCGTCACATACAAATGCTTTAATAGAGACTGTGTATCTATTGTTTTTGTAAAGAAATCCTTCAGTCTTCAATAGCTGGTATTCCATTAAAAAGTCTTTCAAAAATTCATTGATGGAATTAGGCTTCTTGGTGCCACAGTATACTGAAACAATAAAAGGTTTCAAACCTTTAAAACGACAAAGAATTGGCCATAATTCTAGACTTGAAGATTTGAACAATGGAAGTCCATCAATGTTTACAATTAATTCAACATTTTGAGTCACTTCGTTAATTATAACTATACTATCAAAAATCCTTTTAATACCAGATTCAATACCCAAATGAAAAAAATCTCCACCACACTTAGAATATGAAGTTACAGACCTTGGTGTTTTTAACAATGTTCGCGAATCTTTTGGAAGTTCTAGATGCCCGTTTCTGCGAAGAATTGCAAGAAGTTGGTTTAAAGAATCTCGTGTACACATACTTGAAGTACTCCAAACTGCAAGTTCAGTCTGTAGGTCTACAACATCTTCATCGTTATGATCTTCTTGTAGCTCAACACTGATAACAGAATTAGACTCCGAATTTTCCAAAAAGTTTGAATGATGATCATAATTATCATCATTCAGTGATTCATTTAATTCACTCCTATCATCAGTAAAAATCTCATGCGAATTATTGAACTGAAATGAAATAGATTCATTTTCAGAAGAAGAGGACGTTATAATACTTTCCACAGCTGATTGTAAAAATGCTTTTCTTTGTCTATGCTTTCTAACTCTTTTGTTGGAATTCATGTTTTTTCTTCCTGGTAAAAAAACTTTTTTGCCGCAACAATTTCTGGGCTTTAAAAACTTCAACTTGGTCTAAACCGAGTCGAAATTAAGTCGCACGACGTTGCGACTTAATATCGACCTAAAATCGACGTCGATAATGCGTCGAGTGCCGGCTGGGAAGTTAACTTAAAGCTTCTAGCAATTTCTATTATTACTTCGATGCAAAATAATAAAGCATTTACCATATCGTCATCGGCCTTAACTAAAGATGCCGTGTCGTAATCAAGCAAACTTCTCACGCTGTTTCAACTTTGCTTGCCTTTTAAATGCCATCTAATCATCTTTATATGCCATTTCAACAGCGTTATCTGCTGTTTTAAAATCACCTTGTGATGATGTTAAATACTATTTATTTCATAAAATGTTTTAATTTAAGTTTTTTTTTTACCTTTTTCAAAAATGTTATTATGATATATATATATTTATATGTTACGTTTTTGTGAAAGATGTTTTAAGTAGTGAACGATAATAAAACTATATTTGCCTTTTTTTTGCTCTAACGATTGATTTTGTTATATGTACATAAAATATCTATAGGGGAGACCGGGGCTAGTTGCAACAAAATTAAAAAAAATGCATTTATCTCCTTAAACTTTAATATTTTTGAATTTTTTTTTTCAGGGTTTTAAAATAGATCTCAGTGACATGTTAATCCAACATTGATAAATATAATATAAAACTTAGTTATTCCGCAATAGTGAAAAAAAAATGTTGCAACTTACCCGCATCGGGGCAAGTTGCAACAGTGAACGGGGCAAGTTGCAACACATTACTTTAAAAGAATAAGCCTTGCAGAGTTCACAGAAAAATTACTAGTCAATCTGTAATTTCTATTTAGCAACAAAATTTTATAATAACAGTAAAAGAAAGTAGTATTTTCCTTGAGTTGCAATATATTTATTATGCTAGACTTCACATATACCTGACTTGTTTAGTAAACAAAAAACTGTTTTTTTATAAAAAAAAGTTCTCTTGGTCAAATAAACAACAGTTAAGTTTAAAAAAAGACAAGAGGAGTATTTAGGATATTTAAGTTCTGTTTTTTTCTGTTTTTAGGATATAAAAACACAATAACATTTTGTTTAAAAACAATATTTTTAATGCAAAAAGTTACATTAATTCCATTTTCAACATCAAAAAGTTACATTAATTCCAACATCAACAATCAAAAAGAAATACATTAAAGGTTAATATTTTTAACCTTTAATGTATTTCTTTTTGATTGTTGATGTGGAAGTATCTTTCTCTTTTTAGAACTAACTAAAAAGAGAAAGATACTTCTTTCTTTTTTTAGTTAGTTTCTAATCTTTTTCAGCCATAAGTCATTGTTTTACTGGAGTATCTGTAAGAATTTTTGCATACTTTCTCTTTGATCTAGTGAGTATTTCTTTCCAAGGTTGTGCTTTTGGCAGAGGTCTTACATTCTCTGGGGTAAATTTTAAAGATGCCAGAGATGGAATTGCATCTGAGATTGAAGTTGATATACTAATATCAATACCTGCTTTAGATTGAGCTGCTGGACGATCAGTAACAAATGATGGAGCAAAATCTGCATCTGAAAATATATCCTTATCATATGGGAATATTCCTGCAACTCTAAAACCAGATGTTATGTTTTGTTTGTGTAAGAGAATGCTGTTAGGCCATTTTTGCAATTCCTGCAAATCATATATACTCATTGTTTTTCCTGGCCATTGTTTCTACAATGAGTCTTGTGCATTAGCTACACATTTTTTGAATGATCCGAATTCAAATCTATCTAGAGGTTGCAACTTATGTGAGCAATGAGGAGGGAAGGAAAGCAAAACTATACCATTATCTTTACACAATGTTATTAATTGAACAGATAAATGAGACTGATGGTTGTCTAAAAGTAATAGCACAGGACTTTCTTTTGTGGGTTTGCCATGTCGAATAAAGTGGTTTAAGTAAGTAACAAAGCACTCTTCATTCATCCACGCTGACCCATTCGAAGCACCAATGCATTCATTTGGTCCATCACGAATAAAGTGATCAAAAAATTTCTTTCTCGGAAATAGAAACATTGGAGGCACACTATTGCCACATGCATTTACAGCTAACTCCATTTTCACTAGTGTCCCCTGTTCTTGAGATGTTAATGCTCCAACTTGCTTAATACCTTTACGAGCAATTACCTTGTTTGGATTTTGCACAGTGGTGATACCAGTCTCATCAACATTGTAAATATTAGATGCAGAAAAATGATTTCTATTTAAAACATCTGATAATTTTTGAAAAAATACATCAACATCAGCAAGATTAAAACTAGTTGCTCGTGCAAGACTTGTTGCTTCTGGAGTTCTGATAGACAATCCTGCATGTTGATTTAAAAACCCTCTCATCCAGTCAGGACCACCCATTGAAAGTTTTAACCAAGATTTTGGAAAACTAATGTTATAATTTATAGCACATGCAAATGCAAGTTTTCTTGCTTCATAAGGTAATCCAAAATAATTATCAGAAGCTGTTGATATATATGAAGCAATAGCTTTTTTTTGTTCTAAATTGAAAACTTGGGGTGACTTTTGACAACCAGGCATTCCCATATTAATAGCATTTTTTACTTTACTATGTAACGAAAAAGAGTTTAGTAGTGGATTCCATACATTTTTGCTGATGCTCTAATCGATGTTTTTTTTCTATCAATAACATGGTTTGCTGTTGGATAAAGTCCTTTTTCAGTTTTTCTCTTATAAGTTCTCATTTACAATCTTACTTAAGCACATAATAACAGTTTAATCAAATAACAATAAAACAAAAAAAACATTAAAGTCATTTTATACAACTTAACCTACATCATCATTTATTCATATATGAATGATTAATTTATCTTTGCATATATGTATGCATATATATATATATATATATATATATATATATATATATATATATATATATATATATATATATATATATATATATATATATATATACATACATATATATATATATATATATATATATATACACATATATATACATATATATATATATATATAAATATTATATATACATACATATATATATATATATATATATATATATATATATATATATATATATATATATATATATATATATATTTATATATATATATATATATATATATATATATATATTATATATTATATATATATATACATATATATATATATATATATATATATATATATATATATATATATATATATATATATATATATATTATATATATATATATATATATTTATATATATATATATATTTAAAACAAAATTTTATGATAAAAATAAATTTAAAAAAATTAAAAAAAAAAAAAATTAAAAATAAAAGTTTATATAAGTTGTATATGTACATAATATATATGAAGCGTATTATATTCATGTTCATCGTGAACGTCAACGCGAGCGGATGTGTTTATGCAGTGTGGTTGTTTTGAAGTTTTAAATTATTATTTTTTTTATATTCAAAATTTTTGATTGTATGGAATTATTTAAAAATGTATACATAAATATACTCGCATAAATATTCTTAAATAAAAACGTATTGGTATTAACCTTGTTAATGGATAAAAATAATAAAATGGATAAAAATAAAAATACTGATAAAAACGAAATGCAATCAAATACAGAAGCTACAGAAATATCTGTGAAATTAGTTCGTGAAATATTCTCTGAGATGTTTAAGAAACAACAAAAAGACATTCTTAAACTTATAAGTGGAAATTTAAAAATTGCAAATGACAGAATCGATGGACTTTTGAAAGAAATTAAAGAAATTAAAGAAACGTGCAAAGCTTTGCAAGCTGAAAGTAATTTGAGGAAATTTGAAATGGGAAAAATAAATGACAGACTCTCAAAATTAGAACAGACTCAAAAAGATATTGAAAACAGTATCACTTTTACACAAGATACACAGGAAGAAAAAATTAATAAAATTGAAGAAAAAACTGTTACAAAAGTAGCATTTAATGCGGAAGAAAAAAATAAGCTGCGACAACTGGAAGATCGACTGAGAAGAAATAATTTGCGTCTCGAAGGAATAGCAGAAAGTGAAAATGAAAGTTGGAATGTATCTGAAGAAAAAGTTCTTAATATCTTTGAAAACAATCTAAATGTAAGTGGCGTAGTTATTGAAAGGGCACATAGAACCGGAAAAAGTGGGCTAAGCAAACCAAGATCAATCGTGATAAAACTCCTGAACTATAAAGATAAAATTAGCATATTAAAGAATTCAAAAAAGTTAAAAGGAACAGGAATATTTATAAATGAGTACTACTCCTTGGATACCCTAACCATACGGAAAAATCTCTTTGAAGAAATGCGAACTCACAGGAACAACGGTAAATATTCTGTTGTTATTTATGATAATTTAGTAGTTAAAGATTTTAAAAAATCACATAAGAAAGCTTAAAGTATATTTATTTATTATATTTTTATGTCTTAAATAATATTCTTAGTTTTTATTGTTAAAATGACGGAAGCCAACAGTTTTAATGTTTTTGACATATAAGAAAGGAAAAACGCACTAAACCGAATTAATGACGATGATAAAAACATGAACTTTTTTGACGAAATTTCAGTAGATACGACTTATTACAATGTTGACGATGTTAAACATGTTCTTAATTCTTCATCATCTTATTTTTCATTATTACATATAAACATCAGAAGCATAAATAAAAACTTTGAAAATTTAAAATTGATGTTAAATAATATAAGTAACAAGTTTAGTATTATCTGTCTGACAGAAACTTGGTGTCATCGAGACGCGATAAATTCTAACTTTCAATTATCAGGGTATAAACCTATTCATCAACCGAGAGAAAAAGGCAATGGCGGGGGCGTATCTATTTTCGTCCTAAACTCATTGGTTTTTAAACATGTTGAAAACCTCAAAGTAAATGACGCTAATTGTGAGTCATTAACTATTGAAATAATTAATAAAACAAATAAAAATACATTTATAACTGCAATATATAGACCGCCAAACGGTAATTACAATCAATTTGAAAACCACTTAAACTATTTGCTACCAAAGTTTATTAAAAAAAATGTGTACCTATTAGGTGATTTTAATTTGAATTTATTGAATAATAAAGCTAATAACCAAGTCGTGAATTTTATAAATACACCTTTGCAATACAGCGTTTTTCCCATGATTAATAAGCCAACACGTGTGACTAAAACAACTGCATCTATTATCGATAATATTATTACTAATAATTACACAAGGACTAAAATCCAAAGTGGTATTATTAAAACAGATTTAACTGATCACTTTCCAGTTTTTCTGATAATAAATTCTGCAACCCTTGAGAATAAAATAAAAACAAAAACGGTATACGTAAGGAAAATAAATAATGAATCAATCGCCACGTTTTGTGATCTCTTACATGAAGTAAACTGGGAACTTTTAACTGATTCCAATGACGTTAATGATGGCTACAATTTTTTTATTCGCATGTTTACAAGACAATACGAAACGGCCTTTCCAAAAATAAAAAAAATTGTTAATTCTAAAAATTTGTTAAGTCCGTGGATGATGAGAGGACTCATTAAGTCGTCAAAAAGGAAACAAAACCTTTACCAAAAATTTTAAAAAAAAAAGAACTACAAAAATGAAATCAAATACAAAAAATATAAAAATTCTTTTGAAAAATTAAAAAAGCAATCCAAAAAAAATTACTACTCTTCGTTACTTAATAAAACATTTGGAAATGCAAGAAAAACATGGAATGTAATTAAAGAAATAACAGGAGTGGGAATTGTGAAAAGTGATAATCTTCCAAAAAGATTGCAAAGAGATGATAATAGAGGAGATGCTTTTGTTAATAAAGAAATTGCTGAAACATTTTATAGCTTTTTTATAAATATAGGAAAAGAGCTTGCCGGTGCAATTCCTGAGGGAAAAAAATCATTTAAATTTTTTTTGAAAAAATCTGATTCCTTCATGGAGGAGTCGGAGCTTTTAATTGATGAACTTCGACTAGCAATTAGTATGCTGAAAACAAATAAAAGTGCGGGTCTGGATTAAGTTAACCCTAATGTTGTAAAAGCGGTCTCAGATATTATAGAGAAACCTCTTTTTAAAATTTTTAATCTTTCCCTAAAAAACGGCATTTTTCCTGACCAACTAAAATTAGCAAAAATAATTCCGATATACAAAGGCGGTGATGACTCAATAAAATCTAACTACAGACCAATTTCCATACTTTCTTGTTTTTCCAAAATACTAGAGCGTATTATGCACAACAGACTGTACAATTATCTTGAAAAAAACAACATTTTTTATCATAAACAGTTTGGATTTCGCAACAACCATTCCACGGAACATGCAGTAATTGATCTTGCCAACCAAATTTTAAATGGCTTTGATAATTTTTCTAGATCTATCAAAAGCATTTGATACTGTCAACCACAAGATTCTAATTTATAAACTACACAGTTATGGAGTAGTTCACTCCAATTTAAAGTGGCTGCAATGTTATTTACAAAATCGTAAACAAGGAGTACCATATGACTTAACATGTTCCCCATTTGAATCAATAAATTGCGGAGTTCCCCAAGGATCAATACTTGGACCCCTGCTGTTTTTAATTTATATTAATGATATTTATTTGTCTTCAAAAATACTTAATTATATTATTTTTGCTGATGACACAAATGTTTTCTTTTCTGACTCAAATTTAAAAAATATTTTTTATATTGTAAACACAGAATTAATATATCTTAATGAGTGGTTTGAAGCAAATAAACTTTCATTAAATATTGAAAAAACGAAATATATTTTGTTTGCTAAGTCATCTAAATCCGAGAACCTTCCACTCAAATTACCTGAACTAACAATTAACAATATTAAAATAAAAAGAGTTTTTTCAATGAAAATACTAGGAATAACTTTCGATGAGAATTTAAATTGGAAAAGCCAAATAAAGCTAGTCGAGAACAAAGTTTCAAAGACCCTGGGGATTATGTACAAGACAAAACATCTTTTAAATAGTTTATGTTTAAAAAATTTATACTTTTCATTTATACATAGTCATATTAACTATTGTAATATTGCCTGGGCAAACAATCATTTATCTTTCCTAAAAATTATTTATACAAAACAAAAGCAAGCAAGTAGATTAGTTTTGGGCGCAAGTAGATACGAAAGTGCCGAGCCGTTACTCAAGGAAATAAATGCTCTAAATGTATACAAACTAAATATATACCATAACTTGTTATTTATGTTTAAACTTCAAAATGAAATGATTCCAAAATATTTTTTTAAAAGTTTCACTCGAATTAATCATAAATATGAAACAAGACATTCATTGAGTAATTACTACATCCCACTAACATCACTCAAAAAATCTGACTTCTCGACTATATGCCGGGGACCACGCATGTGGAATTCGGTTCTTAACGAAAATATGAAAAAAATAAAATCTATTGCTACATTTAAAAGAACTATAAAAAAACACTTACTAAATTTAAACATTACGTACATTCTCTCATTTTTTTGAAAAAAAAATCGAAATAGTTTTGTATTTTTAATTTTTTATGTACTTTATTTCATTTTAATATTGCATTGAATATGTATATGCATATGAAGCGAATTAAATTTTTTTTTTTTTTGTTTATTGTCTTTAATATGTATACGAATATGTGCAGATTTGTAATTTTTTATTTGTTATTTCATATTTTAACTTCATCTTAAATTTCTTCTTTTTTTAACTTTAAGTTCTTTTTTTAACTTTAAGTTCTTCTTTAACCTTCTAAAATTTGTAACCAATTTTTTTTTTTAAACTTAATAATTTCACTCTTTTATGTAATATTGGAAAATGTAAAATTTAATTGTATTTTTTTTGTATTTCACAAAGGGGCTTGATGATAAGTCATTTTGACTTCTACTTGCCCCAGTCAGCTTGTAATTATATATATTTGTTTAAATTTATAGATAACATTGTAAAATGTGTAAAATAACGAAATAAATAGAAAAAAAAAAAAAAAATATATATATATATATATATATATATATATATATATATATATATATATATATATATATATATATATATATATATATATATATACTTATGTATTATATATTATGTAAATGTACCATTATTTTGGAGCATTGAAATTCATTTTTAATCAAGTTTTAAAAACTCTAAAAAGCGTGCTACTGTCTATCTTCTTTATTTTTGGTATAAATCTTGTTTTACATGGAAGATATTAATTATATAAACTCTTAACATTAATATAACCAAATGGATCTATATCCATTCGGTCTCTTAAATACGCTATCTACCCCAAAATTCTATATTGATGAAATTGAAATAAAAAGAGAAATTGTTACGAAACATTTAGGAGTGGTTTCTTGACAAGAACAGTAAATGGAAACCACACATTGACAATATTTGCTCGAAACAATTTAATTGTACTGAGTCTTATAAAAACCCATACCATATTTTAATAAAAAACCCTTACCTCAACTATATTTCTTATTTATTAGCAGTTATATAAACGATCATACCGGAATGAGGAAAATTGGATTTGCTCTCAACTAGATTAGCCCAGTAAGGCTAGTTGAAACTAAATTTCAGCAAAAGGCATTTTGCTGAGACTACTTCATCATAAGAACTTCCTGCCAGCTCAGAAGATGTGCCAGTTGGTGTGGAAAAATCCTACTTTTTCCACATCAATTGCTCTCTCAGCTCCTTGGCTATTGCTCTCTCAGCTCGTTGTTTTTAGTTCTATTTCATTTGATTATGTTTTGAAAATAATAGATTTCAAATCTTGTTTTCTGAAGCTTCAGATTTCTGTCACTTCAAAGGACTATGCTGTTTTTCATCATGTTCAACAATTTATTAAGGTGAAAAAAATTAGCAAGATGCAAAAAAGTCAAGTAAGAAGAATCTGACAAACGTTATGTTGCCAGAATGCTTTATTGAGGAGAGTTTTTTTTGCCAATATGTTTGTTAATAAGAAAAAAGAATAATAAAATAATTCAGAAATCAATTCTATGTATGTCTATTTAATATTTAGACTTTTTTGAGTGAAATAACTTTTTTTTGGATAAGTCATAAGTTGTTATAACTTGAGATTAATATCAGTTGTAGAAAAACGTTAATAACTCTGTTAGATTTTAATACAAATTTTTGAAATTTTGTTATGGACACTTTATGGTATACAGTATTACCACTTCAAAGGGTTTTAGAGGGATTTTCCATCAGCATTAGGGTCTTAAATTTTCAGGCTGCGTGTCTGCATTTTACAGATAGATTAAACAAACGGAATTTCTGCAGTGTTTATGGCATCTAGCAAAAATAGGCATGATAGAAAAAATATTTTTGGCGCGCGGAAATGAAATATTTTTTGCATTGGGGTAAACAATAAGTTTGTGATAGGGATGTGCTGAGTGAATACTCTAAACTCAAAAAAATTGATTAAAATTCCAGATAAGCTTTTATAAGTACCTATGCGAAATTTAGTGTGATTAATTATCAATTTGATAACTAAAAACTTGTAAAATGCATTTTTAAGAGGTATATCTATCATTAAATAACGGTCAAGTTTAACTTTCTGCACGAAATTTTTAAAGTAAAATCACATAATTGTATTTCAAACTTTGATTTCAATTTTTGTGGTTATGAGAACCTTATAACATACACAATCATTGGATAAAATGGTTTTAATGGGAAATTTTTTCAGCATTAAGTCCCAGATTTACATTACTTTTTGCCATTTCGAGCCATTTTGTCAAACAAAAATTATTCAATTATTCAATGCACATAGCGGACCCCATCTATGGAATAATACTGTTTTGCAGAATTTTGATCTAAATACCCTTCACGTTTTTAAACTCAACCTAAAAAAAAAAGGACTCTTTAACTTGATATATACTCAGATACTTCTAATAATATGAAAGTTGTTATAAAACTAGGGTTTTAGTAATTTATTTTTTAATATACTTGTCTTTATTTTGTTTGATTATAACTTTATCACGTTCGGATTTTTTTATTTATAAAGTTCAAGATCTTATAATTGTCTTTCCGATCCTAATAAATAGATAGGTAAAAACATTTATCTAAATATCTTCAACAGTCGGTTTCCCCATTAGCACGTTCATCAGGAAGCTGCTAAACAAAGTGAAAGGAAGCAGAATGAAGAAGATATTTTGATAAGTGTTTTCACTAAATTATTATTTTCTCTGTTCTTTAAGAACATTCAGTACTCTATTTGTTTCAATATTATTTATGGAAAAATTAAAGCATAATAGTTAAATAACTATATTATTTTTCTTAAATAAATTTACATTTTTGGAAATATTTTAATTTTGCTTTTCAGTTAATAAGAAATTTATTTTTAAAAAGTATTACTTTCGTGATAGGAATGAATGCTACAAAACAGTTACTTTTTAACAACTATTAACGTTTTGTATGTTTTATTTGCACAATCACAGCTATGACTTTCTTAGAGATAAATTCCGCAGAAAGGAATTCTCAAAAGATTTTTTTACTATGACACAGTTATAAGCAAATAAACTGATCACCTTCAGCTGAAGGTGAAGCTTAAATATCAATCAGACGCAATCCGTTATCATATATGTTATAACATGATATAACATCTAAAAATTCTTTTGTTTTGATTGTGCAAATAAAACATACAAATAACCACACATACCACATTGCTCAAAGCTCTGTCTATTCTGAGCCTGAATATATACAAAATGTATAAAAAATATATAAACAAATGTCAAAAATTGTATTGAATAACAAAAGAGAATTAGAATAATTATATAATGTTTATACCCGTTGTACCATTCTTCATCCAGCCCTGATCTATACATACAATAAAATTATGCTTACCTCGAGCCTCCTCGCCTGATTTACCTTAGGTAAATCACCCAGTCTTTGCCGATATTCTAAAGCTAGTTTCATATAAACATTATTTTTTCTCTCCTTTTTTTGATAAATTGTTGATCTGGAAGTTATATTTGAAGTTAAAATAAAATATTTAAAAGTTATGTAAATAAATATTCAGAATTTATATAACAGTAGTCATACTTAATTTTAGAAGCCACCTTGTACCTAGGCCACCTCGTATTATAAAAAAACGATTTAAAATAATTTTTGCTATTTTACACCCTGCAGTTGATAATAAAAGAAAAAATTCTCTCAACCAAGCTAACTAACAAGCAGTTTTTAAAATTAAAAATATATTTTCATCCACTAAATTTAAAATCGGCAAAAAAACTTTAACAAAGAGATTATTTGAAACTTTCTTAATTAAAAGTCGATCGTTTTCTTATAATAATTGATCGAGCAGTTATATTTATTGTGTTTATTTACATCGACATTTACATATTGAGCATTTACATTTATTGTATTTATTATTAAATGGTTTATAAACCGAGGCAAAAACTTGTGAGATAAAACGCATAAAAATTGGATTTCTTCACTTAAAAAGTAACGCGTTTTTTCTTTCTTAGTGAAGTATTTTGTTTTTTCAGCTCAAATAATCCCGTAATATAAATAACTTAACTTAGCCAGGATTTTAAAACACCCTGGCTGGACTAAAACCAGCGTCTTATTTAACATTTCTACTACTTTCATTAAACATATTAAAAAAAAAATAATAATAAATAGATGCAGGTTGACTATAGAAATCGCTACTCTTCGTCAGTCGAGAACGAAGATGCCGTATGTATGCCAATATCAGTCCGTTGAAATTACGTATTTATTCCGTTCGTGCAATAAACAATTCGTTAAAATAAAGGAGTTATTACGCAAGGCGGCTTTTCCTGTTTTGGTAAAATCAAGAATATACTACATCATCGTATTGAATAATTTATTATTCCCTTTATTAAAATTAGGAAGAAATTAAGCCAGGTAGAACTGAGATTTCATTACAAAATAAACCTTTTTTGATATATAGATTATTTTATTGTCATATACAACATCTTACACAATCAGTACGACTTATATAATCTTACTTGAATTGATTTTTTAGCAAGCTTTAAAAACGTTTAACTTATAAATTGAAAACTAAATAAATGTTTATAACAATTTAATTTAATATAAAAACTTTAAATTGCAATAAAAATTAAAAAATTAAAATTATAAAAAGTTTTTTAATATATATTTTATTGATACAGTTATTATTTTCAAGGTCAAAAAACATTTAAATAAATTACACAGACATGTATACAATTGTTACTATACAAGGTTTCAATTTTTAATACTGTTGTAAGTTCATGTGTATGCACATTTTAATTCCAGCAACCTGATTATTTAAAAATAAACAAACCTTAAATTACAATAAAGATATTATTGAATATAAATGATATACCATAATACAAAATGGAAATAAATTTTTACTAATAACCCCGTAAGAAACATTTGTTGCTAATTCTTTATTTCTAAATTGCTAATAATGTTATTTTATTAGTTCTACATTTAATGTATTAAACAAAAATTAAATGCAACTACAAAAGATAACCTTACCTGCTAAGTAAAAAGTTCCGAAATTTTTACACACGTTAGTAGTTGTAAAACATCAAGAATAAAATAAGTCTCTCACCTTTTTATTTAATAATAATAAACACCTTAAAAGTATTATTATTAGAATTTAAAATTGATACCTCATGCATGAATGCCAGAATGTCTAAATATCAAACGCATACAATTGCATAAACATTAGAAGACATTAAAATGCCCAAGAGTTGTTGTGTTTTTAGGTCATTTTTGATGCATATATACGTGTAAATATATATGTGTATATATATATATATATATATATATATATGTGTGTGTGTGTGTGTGTGTGTGTGTGTGTGTGTGTGTGTGTGTGTGTGTGTGTGTGTGTGTGTTTTGTAAGTTGGTTTTGTTGTTTTAAACCAACTCTGGTGACTAAGATGGTTTTCTTGTTTTAAACACATGAGTCAGATAACTTGTGTTTTCAAAACAACAAAACCAGAGCTCAATGTCGTGTAAAAAACTTCCTGCATCTTGCCAAAGACAAAATATTTATAAACAGCTTAATTATCAATAGCCTCAAGAGAATATATTCTAGAACTTTTTTTAAATAGTTTAAACATCATGGTATCGAACTCATGGCCATTCAGTTTGATCATCTTTCCAAGTATTTGCAAGAAACTTGTATTGATACCAGTTGATTCCAAGTATTGCAACTTTATTTATATACCTTTCTGCGGCGTTTTTCTAATTTTTCAAAGTATTTACAAACCGATATTTCTTTTTTTAAACTCTTTAAATCACTTTTTTGGACAAATTCTCCGGGCTTTTTATCTCAACTAATCATTTGTTTTACCCCATCCAAGATGGTAACAACTTGCGCTATTGTTACTTTGCTCAACCACGTGACTTTCCGACTGCGACGATAGAAATATAAACAAGCAATATATAAACTTATTTGTAACTAACATAAAAAAATTGCAAATAAAAGAAAAATGAAATAGTTTTACAACTAATTTAAACTTACAGTGTGACATAGTATGACACGTGTCTAAAATAGCATATTTTAAAACTTAAATATACAAACTATAACAATCAATATATAAACTTTGCTGTAACTTGCCTGAAAATAAATACCAATAAAAAAATGGAAGTAAACATTTTACAACTGATTTATTTTACATGAAACTTACAGTGTGATATTGCATGCCACGTGTCGAAAACTAATATCTAAAACTACTTCTATGTAAACATAGCTACAACTAACCTAAATAATGATAACCATCAAAAGAAATGTTAATATTTTTAATTTTTAACTGATTTAAATTTATATCGTAAGTTACAACATGTCACGTTTAAAATAGAAAAATATACAAGAATATATACAAGTCATATAGGCTATATTATAGAAATGATTGTTCAACTAACCCTTTAGTTTATCATATAAAGCAAATGGATAAACACAGTTTAAATTACACTCCGTTATTTGTAATTTCGAAGGTTGTTAAACTTCTTTAAATTTTCTATATAAAGTTTATACAAAAAAGTTGAAATATAACCTTTTAATAAAAAATTTAAAATATAAAGTTTATATAAAAAATTTAAAATAAGTTTAACAACCTTCGAAATTACAAATAACGGAGTGTAATTTAAACTGTGGTTATCCATTTGCTTTCTCTACTAAAATTTAGTAAAAAAAGCAAGTGGATAAACACAATTTAAATTACGCTTTATTTAAATAGCTTCACATTTAGTCGAAATGTGAAGCTATTTTTAAAATGGGAAATTAAACTTACTTCAACAAACTTTTTATCTACGACTTAAATGTGGTTTGAGGAAAACGCCGTTTAAAACTTTATCATTTATAAATAAAGAGCTATAAAACATTGACAAATCTAAAACAAACAAGGTTTGAAAATATAATCAACAGAAGCAGCACTTCATAATTTCTTATGGAAACGCTTTTTAATAAAAAGTTTTGTTGTTTTTCAACGGGTCTGAACATTTAATCCGTTGAATTAACGAAATTTTGAAGAATCCGTTAATAGTTAATGCTAATGCTAGTGATAAAATTGACGACAAGTTTTTTTTTAAATTGCTTGGTACCCCGGCCCCGAGCAATTTACTCGAGCACCAGTGATTATGTGGTTATAAATAAATGAGCTCCTTCAAATGTTCAACAAAAAGTAAAGCGCAAAGGTTTTCCTGGGGAGCTAATTGAATTGATAAACACGGAATCAACAGAGACAGAATGAGGAGAGGAGGCAACATTTCGAGGATTAGTTTTATATCACATTTTTGATTCTGTGATTGGTGGACTCACTGGTCGTTGCCATTCAAGAAATTTTGGCTAAATTTTTTTTTTGTGGGAATATTAAAAACTGTTTGAACCAGAGATCAAGAGTGCCTGCTCCCATTTTTGCAGAAATACTTATGTGACGAGACTGAAAATGTACTAACTTAAGAATTGCTTCATATGAAACAAATTCATACGGCAAACTTTGGAAGAACCCTCTTGTCTCATTCTGCTTATTAAACAAAATTTCTGCAATAAAGCTTGGGGAAATCTTCAAAAAATGTAGTGATTGCACTGCGTATCTTTCACTCAATAAATTAAAGTTCTTCAATAACTTTTGCGCTTAACTATGGGACAAGAACAAACCAATGATCTTGCTATTTAAGTATTAAGTCTCGATTAGCTCAAAATCTTGACTTCATAATGTGATTGAAGAGTTCATTGTAAAAAACAAAAACTGGACTACTTAGTTATACTTATATACCATATACTTTTTTTTTTTTAAAGAAGGGGAGAGGGATCAAACTGAAGTATGCTCGGGGCCTCTAAATCCTTTGCACGGTCCTGGGTTGAAATCAGTTTAATTAATCAACATCTGAGTTTTGACGTAAATAATTTGTAGAACTTTAATAAAAAAATGGCTTCAAAATATCGACCTACAGTGACTCACAAAAGTGTTAAGTTTTTTAAACTATTTTAATAAAATTAGAAAATATTTGCAAATATTAATCATAAGAAAATGAATAATATATCAGTTTAAAGATAATTTCAAGCTCTACAATTATAACAAAGAAGACCAACAATACATTAAAATTCAAAAGGAAATAATTTAGTTTCAAATTTTATTAAAAACTTAACACTTATGTGGCTGACAATGAACAAATATACAGTCAATATTTCGTATCCTCCTCTGGCTTTTTTGACTTCTAGAACCCTTTTAGGCATCGAATCTATCACAGCAAGGCATTCCTCCTTTGAAATTCTATTCCATTCATCGGAAACACAATTCCAAAGGGCCAGCATTCCAGATGGCTGTTCTTTATATTTATTAAGCCTTCTTTTTAATAATGCCGATATATTCTCGATCGGATTCAGATCCGGTGATTGTGCCGGCCAAGGCAAAACATTTATTTGATTTTCCATAAGCCATGTCTTCACTTTCTTGGACGTATGCTTTGGATCGTTGTCATGCTGGAATACGATCCGTGAAATATCAATATCATATTATGCACAAGATTGACGAAGCTCATCATCCAAAATGTTACAGTATAGTTCTGCATCCATATTGCCTTCAATTTTCGTCAGATATCCTGGGCCCTCAGCGGTGATACACCCCCAAATCATAATGGACCCGCCACCAAACTTAACAGTTCCACTAACAATATTATCATCCAAACTTCTTTTATTTCTTTTCCAGCACCACTGCTTATCATCGGACCAATGTCTTTTAATCTTTGACTCGTCGGAGAATACTACTTGTCGCCAATCACTGATAGTCCATATATGCTGATTGGCGAAGTCTAATCGATTTTTTTTATGCCTCTGAGATAACAATGGCTTTTTCACTTTTAATGCTGATGTTAAACCTTGCCTCCGCAAGGCTCGCCTAATCGTCTCAGAACACACAGCTATCTCTTGATGTATTTTCAATATGTCCACTGCTGTTGTAGCCTTATTGGTGATTATATCACGCATTATCATCCTTTCGTCCCTATTTGTCAAACACCGCCGCCGACCATTTAGAGTGCTTTTCATGTTTAAATTTTCCTCTTTTTTGATTTGTAGCACTCTAACTCGACTGATACAATATTTTTTCGCAATAGCCGATAAAGATAAACTATTTTTAACATCTTCTATCAAATCTCGTCTTTGGATTTTTGTTAATTTGGTCATATCTAAAATTAAAAGTTAAACATAAAACATACCTACGAATAAAGACTAAAGTATAATATAAATTCATAAAAATTCATAATATCGCATATTTTATAACATTAATTGATATATTTAAACAAAATGACATAAGAAACATAAGGCATCATATGTTTTTAAAGCTATTCATTGTCAGCCACATAAGTGTTAAGTTTTAAATAAAATTTGAAATTAAATTATTTCCTTTTGAATTTTAATGTATTGTTGGTCTTCTTTGTTATAATTGTAGAGCTTGAAGTTATCTTTAAACTGATATATTATTTGTTTTCTTATGATTAATATTTGCAAATATTTTCTAATTTTATTAAAATAGTTTAAAAAACTTAACACTTTAGTGAGTCGCTGTAATTTTAACATTGAAAAAACTGAAAATGTTTACAGGGTACGTAATCACTTATGACTACAAGAAATAGGTCTATCTGAAAAACTTATCTAGATATGTTGGATGTATAGTTCAATTTAGATTTAAAAGTATTTAGAGCCTTAGAGTAGAATCTATTAGACATAACATATTATAAAGAAACTGTTGAGATCTAACGCCAAGTTAGATCTATAACAGTCGTTACTATAGATTGAACAATTAAATGAAGAGTAACAAATAAGATAAATAAATTAATAAATAAATGCATAAATAGGAATAAAAATAAATTAATTTGAGTTTAAGAAACTAAAAATAAAAGGGATAGTTTATTTAGTTTGTATTTAAATACATTCAGGTTATTAACTTCAATAACTTCGTTTGGTAATTAAAGAATTAGCTAATTCAGGTGCAATATTCCAGTTATCATATATATCAATTTAAATGGTATAATAGTATCAATACCATAATACCATTTATACATTTGAATAAGATCACCTCTTATTTTACGCTCTTTGAGTGTTGTTAAATTCAGTTTTTAATACGCTCTGAATAGTATAGGTTTTTTTTTTTTTTTTAAACATCTTCGCTTCCAACGAGGTTGCAAGGAACCACTAATTAAAGTTGGAAGTTACTGGAAGAGAAAAGATGAAGATTGTAGAGCAAGATAACAATTAACAGACGTACCTTAATTCATTCTTATGCATCAATTATCTTTTCTTCAATTTCCAAATGATTATAAACAATGATCAGAAAGTGAATCGAGAGACCAGTTTTGAGTCGAAGGCTATAAAAAAATTTTGTTTTTCTTTTTATGAATTTTAAACTCCAAAACTCGGTTAAAATTCAAATATAGTAAAATTTAAATTAAAAATTAATTTTTTTTCTTTTTTTAAGTTCACAATGATAGTGGTTCATTTAAAAAACTATAATTTCTTAATGTGTATTTATTTATTGGTTTTAAAAACAAAAAGGTCGTTAAAAACAAATAAAGGTAAATCGTTTTTTTATATAAAAATAAAACATAAGACATTAAATACGTACAGTTTATAAACATCCAGAACCTTCATATAATCAAAAAAATATTTTGAATGTGATAAACGATCCGCATAATTAACTACGCGGATTGCATGTTTCTGACGGCGATAAAGATGTTGTAATTTACTTTTATCCGTACTTCCCCAGGCGATGATTGCATAATTTATATAATTGTGTATAAATGAATAATAGAGTTGGGTTAAGTTTTTTTTGTTTAGATAATTTCGGGCTTTGTATAAAATTTAAAAGATTGATTTAAAAGATTAAAAGATATAAAAGTTTAAAGATTGTATCTAATATGCCCCAACTGTTCTAAAGGATTTTTTTTTTAAATTCGAAACTCGTGTCGTCAGTCCTGTTAGTGAAAATTTAGAGAGGTGAAACCAAAGGTTTACCGCATTAAAAGATACTAATCCTAGCGACGCCACTCGTAATAACTTCTATTTCAGAAAATAGGGTAAACCGCCCAGTGATCAATGGCCGCTCCGGTCATTGGCGTTTTGTCACTCAAAAATATGCTGAGCTAACACTAAATAAAGTCAGGTGCCGAAATAGGTTTTGTATTACTTAAAACATTGACAATTTATACTGAATTGGTTCATCCTTAAAACAGCATCTGCCTATAAAAATATTTTTTAAAGATGCCTTCTATACCTATAAGAAAAAGTTTAAAATTGTTACACATGCGAACTAAGAATGTTTATTAAACAAATCATCGGAATAAATTTTTTAATGCAGTCATGAAAATATGTTTCTCCTAAAAAACTCTAAAAAAGTGAGCTCAAAGAATAATTACATTAAATATCCCCTCCCTTTTAAAAAAAAAAAGAAGTAATCAATTCTAAAGAATTCTTTTTAATATAATATCAGTATATTCAACAAATTTGTGAAAATTTACTCTAGTTAAGACATTTACGACTTCCTGTTCTTTAATTTTTTGGTATAACTTGAAGTTTTATTAATTTGATTGTTCATTTATGATGAGTGTTTATTAATGAAACACAGTATTAAATGAAAATTTATATATATGCATTTTATTTTCCTTAAATTTTACAATCATTTAATTACACTAATATATTAATAATAAAAACAAAATAGTAAGATTAGATATAATATTATAAATAATAAAATCAAAGCATCATTATTTAGAATAAATTTAAATAATTGATTGACAAGGAAAAAGTCACTCATGCAGAAATCCGATCAAATGAGTGACACCAAATAATTATATTAATGATGTTAATTTAAAAAATCATTGTAATAACAATAATACCTTTAATCATTAAAAGAGCAAAAATGATATTATTTATAATAACTATAACAATAATAGTAATAGTAAAAATAGCAATAATAAAAATAATAAATAATAAAGACAAAAACAAAAAGCTTACTATAAAAATAGTAGGAAGAAAATAGAAAATAAGAAAACTAAAAGAGTGATGATAAAAAGATAAATTTTATTTTTTTTAAGAATCCGTTTAAATTTATTTTGTTTTTAAATAAAGTGATGATGAGAAATTATTTTGAAGTTTTAATTTTTCAAACTCATTTACAATGCACACGAAACTTCGATCCATTCACTGATGTGTAATTAAGTTCTTACCATACCACAGTGGGTCAAAAGTGACATTTTCTAGCCAAAACCTCTAAAACCAAAATTTTTTTTTTTTTAATTAGAAACAGTTTATTATATTGAAAAACATAATTTGTGGAAAAAATAACATTTGTTTTTTAAAAACTTCAAATTTTATACATAATTACGCAAATTATTAAAAAACTCATTTATTTTCCATTTATAAAAAATTCCGTTTTTACCCAACAAAATTAACAACAAAGATATTATTTAAATTAATGTTTTAGGCAGAGTATTCTATCGTTGGCTCTTGCAATAGTTCAAGTACACCAGATGGTAGACTTTTTTTTTTGTTACGTATCTTCTTTCTTAATGTGCAAATTAAAGGATCAGATGCACGTAAAAGGCGATGAAAAAGGTCTAAATTGTTTTTTTTCCGATCGCATTTTCTTGTAAAATTTTCACAAAAAATCTTAAAAACCTTATTGGCAGCCTCTTGAGCCTCTTCAGAAAACATACCTAATGGAAGAGTAAATAGTTCGATGACTTCATAGCCATGAATCAAAATCTTATGAAGTGTTTGGGTCATAGGATACCAAGGGTACAGGAATACATAGAGCGAAGCAGTTTCCCAACAGATTGTTTTAAATTTGGAGGAGTTAATTTCATAACCTCTTAATGTTGTGGCCAGAATAATATGAAACCTTTTCATAAGATCTACATCGATATTCATTTTACTAGCTGAGACATCGTATTTCTGAAAAAATCGTCTAGCTGTGCTGCCATCGTTTGATGTACCTGCCCCACCTGTTCTCGGTTGGTCTATAATAAGACCTATTCTTGATCGAAATTCAGCACAGACTTTAATTTTTTTCAGTTTAACAATATTTTTTTCGTCTTGATTTCTAGCCTGCCACTTCAAAATCGGCATCTTATAAGAGATATGGAGCATACATTCTAAAAACCTTATCCAAGCATGCAAAGTTGAAACGCCATACTTTATATTACCTTCTAAAGTTTTTTTTTTAACAACTAAAGATAAATTGTTCATTTCGATTGGAGATGCACCACACACTGAACAACATTGATATGAGTTGGCTGCTGTGGAAATAATAGTTTGAATTTTTCCATCTATCATTGTTAAATTTACAATGTGTTGTATTTCAACTTCCTTAGTTGTACCGTCTTCCAATAAAACAGGTACAACTGATAATGTTATCTCTTTAATAGAAGCCATAATTGACTCATATTCTGCAAGAATTACTTCATTTGATTCTTTTCTATATTTAAATCTTAGAGGTCTGCAGTAACGGGTGATGCGGAAGTTATAGGACAAATCCTAATTTCATTATTTGAGCATAATTATTAGTTTTTGTGGTTTTATGCGTAAGCATAAACGTTCTATAAAATATAAACTTTATTATTTGAAACACAATTATTTAAAATGAGGTTAAATGCAGCTGAACGAGAATCTTTTCGAAAGCGACTAAAAATAATTTTTTTTTTTATATTAGGTTATTTGTAAATAAACCTAATATAAAAAAAAAAAAAATCGTAAATCATTTTGAAAAGGAAGGATTTGCTCGAAGTACAATATATGATAACCTAAAAAGACTTAAAACTGTTCAATCGTTTTCTGATAGAAAGCACCCTGGTCGTCCGACATCCTGGACTAGAGAAAAGAAAGCCGAATTAACGAGACTTGTCAACAATCGAAAAGGGGTCAGTCAGAGAAAAATAGGTATTAAATTCGATGTAAATCAATTGACAATTGGTCGTCAGTTAAAAAAATGAATATTAAATATAGAAAACGTGAAAAGACTCCAAAATACACTATAGTACAACAAATAAAGGCAAAGAAAAAAAGCACGAAACTAGTTAACCAACTCTATAACACAAAATTGCTTCTAGTCATCGATGACGAAAAATACTTTTGTTTTGCAGGGGACAACATGCCTGGAAATTCTGGATACTACACAAACAACAAAAAGACATGCCCAGAAAGTGTTTGCTTTGTAGGAAAAGAGAATTTTCCAAAAAAATTGTTAATGTGGATAGCCATATCTGACCATGGTATGTCCAAGCCATTGTTTCGCACTTCCAAGGCTGTAGCGATCAATTCATTAATCTATATTAATGAATGTTTAGAAAAACGACTTCTTCCATTTATTCATAAGTATCATGGCGACTTTAACTATTTATTTTGGCCAGATTTAGCAAGTTCTTATTATTCTAAAGATTCTCTAAATTTGATGGACCAACATGTCTATTACGTTGATAGAGAATCCAATCCCCCAAATGTGCCTCAAGCACGACCAATTGAAATTTTTGGAGACATTTGGCACAGAAGGTTTGCGAGAGAGATTGGTAAGCTTCAACAGAGCAAGTTTTGATTGATCACATTAAACTTCACAATCACAATATCACAATAATCACAATAATCACAATAAAAATGGAAATCACAATAAAAATGGAAATAAATATTAAAAATATAGAAAAAATTATCACAAGCAAACTAGAAGAACAAAAAAGAAGTATACTAGCAGAAACGGAGAGATTACTCAAAGATCATGAAAAAAACTTCACTACAATAATAAGTTCGAATTTCAAAATAATAACAGCAAGGTTAGACAAAATGGACGCTGAAATAAACAATAACAAGTTAAATATCAGAAGAGTTGAAAATGAAGTTGACGAAATAAAAGTCAGCTTAAATTTCCAAGAAGAAAAAGCTAAGGATGAACTTATTCATATAAAAACAAAATATGATAATGAAATTTTGATGTTAAAAAAAAAATCTATTGACTTAGAGAATCGCTCGAGACGTAATAACTTACGTATCGATGGCATAAAAGAAAACCCTGAAGAAAACTGGAGTGATTGTGAGAAGGCTGTAAAAGACATCTTTAAAACAAAGCTAAATATATTAAGTGAAGTAGTTGTGGAACGAGCGCACCGAGTCGGTGCAGTTAAAGATAATAAAACACCAAGATCAATCGTTTTAAAGCTTTTGAATTATCATGATAAAAATAAAATATTAAGCTCAGTAAATAAACTTAAAGGAACCGGTATTTATATCAATGAAGATTATGCAAAAGAAACGATGTTAGAAAGAAAGAAGCTTTGGGAAGAAGTTAAACGATTACGAAACGAAGGTAAATTTGCAGTTATTAAATTTGATAAAATTTATTGTAGAGATTTTAGAAAGTAAACGCGCGAAGTTTTTTTAAGCAAAGCACTATTTTAACAATTTTAATTAATGACTAACTTAACAATAGATTTTGAAAAATTACACTTTAATGTTTTCAATTCAGCAAATGTTTTACTTAATGATATTTCTGACGCTGATTTGCATTTTTTTAACGAAAACAATTTTAGTTCGTCCTTTTTTGAAATAAAAACTTTTAAAAGTGAACTAAAAACGTTAAAGAGTAATTTTACTGTAATACACATTAACATAAGAAGTATAAATAGCAACATGGATAAGCTAAAACATTTTCTTATCGAATGCGATTATCTATTCAGTATGATATGCCTAACAGAAACGTGGTGTTCTGACGAATCATGCAGAATAAATTCAAGTTTAGAAATTCCTAACTACAAATTATTATCATCTGAAAGAAAAACTAACAAAAGGGGAGGTGGAATTATAACTTATATTAGGAATGATCAAGTTACCAAAATTAGAGATGACCTTTCGATCTCAGATGCCGATAGTGAGGTTTTTACAATTGAAATAACTAGCAACAAATCAAAAAACATACTGGTCTCCACATGTTACCGGCCACCTGAAGGTGATTTATTTAAATTTTCCAATCATTTAAAACAAATTTTTATAAAAAACAACAATGAGCAAAAAAAAATATTCTGTATTGGAGACATAAACATAGATTGTTTACAATATGATAAACATGTCAATACTAAACTTTTTTTTGACGAAATGCTTCAACATTACATCTTCCCAATTATTAACAAGCCAACTCGAGTAACTCCAACTTCAATCACTGCAATAGACAATATATTAACTAATTCATTGTTTGATACTTCTCTAAAGGCAGGAATAATAAAGGCAGATATATCTGATCATTTTCCTATTTTCTTCTCCTTGACGCAAGATATAAAATCTAATAATAGTTGTAAAATTAAAACTTATAAAAGAAAAATCAACAAATTTGCTATTCAACAATTTAAAGACTCACTGTCGGCAGAAGAGTGGGATAAGGTATACCATGAATGCAATCTTGGGCATACTAACTCTGCTTATAATAACTTCGAAAAAATTTTCCTAAAAAACTATAATATGCACTTCCCAATTAAAGTAAAATTAATAAAAGAAAAACATTTAAAATGTCCATGGATCACCAAAGGTATTAAAAAATCCTCAAAAAAAAAACAAAAACTTTATATTAAATACTTAAAAAATAGAAATGAGGCAAACCTAAATGTTTACAAACAGTATAAAAACTTGTTTGAAAAAATTAAAAAAAATTCAAAGAAAAACTATTACTCAAATAAAATAAAAAACACAAATGGTGATATTAAGAAAACTTGGGATATCATGAAAGAAATAATTGGGATAAAAACCTGCAAAATAAATAGTTTACCTGCTCAAATTGTCATAGATAATAAAGAGTATGACAATAATAATGCAATTTCAGAAAAATTTAATAGTTTTTTTGTCAACATAGGCCCAAATCTAGCTTCAAAAGTCAATTGTCCAAACAACTCATTTGAAACTTATCTAACTAGTGTCAACAACGAATTAATATTTAAAGAACTAAAAATTGATGAACTCGAAAATGCAATAAACTCTCTTAAAACAAACAAGTCTCCAGGTATAGATGACATTTGCAGTAATATCGTCGTCAATGTCTTCTCGGAGATACGCAAACTTATTTTCGAAATATTTAAATCATCAATTATAACAGGAACTGTACCAGATAAATTAAAAGTAGCTAAAATTGTACCTATTTTTAAAACCGGTGAAACATTTCTAATAAACAATTACAGACCAATCTCAATACTTCCAACCTTTTCTAAAATACTTGAAAGAATAATCTATAATAGATTATATGAATACCTAATTCAAAACAAGTTCTTAAATAAAAAACAATTCGGCTTTCAAGCACAGCACTCAACAGAACATGCAATTTTAGATTTAGTTAATAGCATAAGTGATTCTTTTAATAAAAAGCAATTTGTATTAGGAACTTTTATAGACCTATCCAAAGCATTTGACACAATTAATCATGATATCTTACTAAAAAAAATGGAAAAATACGGAATAAAAAATACTAGCCTAGATTGGTTTAAAAGTTATCTGTGCAACAGACACCAATGTGTTATTTCGAACGATAATAAGTATTCTAATTTACTAAAAATAAAATGCGGAGTTCCCCAAGGTTCCATTCTTGGTCCTCTTTTATTTTTAATTTATATTAACGATCTTCCACAATCACTAAAAAAACTTGATGCAATAATGTTTGCTGATGACACAAATTTATTTTATTCATCAGCATCAATTGAAAATCTCTTTTGAATCTGCAAATGATGACCTTGAGAGTCTAAACATTTGGTTTAAAGTAAATAAATTATCTTTAAATCAAGAAAAAACAAAATACATCTTGTTTCATTCCAACCAACAAAAAAGCAAAATACCGAGCATGCTACCATTACTAAAAATTGATAACATAAACATCGAAAGAACTGAAACTATTAAATTTCTTGGGATAATTATTGACGAAACGATTTCTTGGAAACCCCATATAAAAACATTAAATACAAAAATATCAAAAAGTATCGGCATACTTTACAAAGTCAAAACTATACTTTCCCAGGAGAATCTGAAAGTTCTCTACTTTTCTTATATACAAAGTTATCTAACATATGCTAATATTGCCTGGGGAAGTACAAATAAATCTAAATTAAGTTCTCTATATACACACCAAAAACACGCATCAAGATTGATTTATAATAAAAATAAATTCACTCATGCCGATCCTTTACTTAAAAACTTGAATGCTTTAAATATCTATCAAATTAACATCTACCAAAATGTTTTATTTATGCTCAAATATAAGCTCGGACTTGTCCCAACTCATTTTACTAATAACTTTTTTCAAACCAACGCCAACAGATATACCACATGAGGAACCGGATACTTTACATTGCCCATAAAAAAAACAAAATTTTCGAGATTTTCAATTGTATACCGTGGCCCCTATTTATACAACAAAACAATACCTCAAAATATAGAACTTACTAAATTGGATAATCTTATTGCCCTGAAGAAAAAACTAAAAGATCTCATAATTAACAAAACCAATTTTATCGATATGTATTAAATATAAAAGAACAATTAATATAATAAAATGTAAAAAGAACAATTTAAGCTATAAAAATAAATAAAAAAGAAATAAAACATAAAATATAAAAAAATAAAAAAATAAAAAATGTTAGCAACTATACATAGTTAATTTTTTTCTGAACAGTAGACCTCAAAAAATTAATGTGTGTCTTTACTCTTTAAATTTTTAGTTTATTTTGTATTTTAAAGGTTCTCGATGAAAAGACTTTTCTTAGTCTTCTGCGAGTTTCCTTACAACTACATAGTACTACTAATATATGTTGATATATATTTTCAACAAATAACATATATTTTCAACGACAACGACAAGCAAGTCCCTAGTAGCCCTGTGGTGCGACGGACTTGCGTATATTTTTTAAATGCATGGGTTAATAGCCAGCACATTATATTATAAACCACGAATTTATTATTTTAATAATAAATTCGTGGTTTATAATATAATGTGCTGAGTTAAAATGTCAAACGCGCATGCGTTAAACAGCATTGTTAACGCTCTTTAGATATTATAAATATTTGTGGTGGAGATTTATATAAACTGGAGACATGTAAATATTATTTGTTTTTGAAATATATAATAATGATTGTTGTAAAAAAAAAAACAACGTCAATATCTTATTTATAAATAAAAGTTTTTTTATTTATAAATAAGATATTGACGTTTTTATTTTGTCCGATAACTTCCGCATCACCCGTTAATTAGTTGACGATGGTTTCGGATTTCTCCAAACAACCTGTTTTTTGTCATCTTTGAAACAATATACTTCTAGAGGAACCAAGCAAGTTATGAAAAGTGATTCATCTGTATGAAGTTTACTAGAAACATCTGACAGTTGTTTAGAAACAGATTGTCCTGTTGCACCATCAAAACCAGCTTTGTATATTATAAATAGTTAAGTACAATCTTTAAGCACAGGTGAATTTAACACAACACTATAAGCTGAACATATTCTTGATGCAGTATGAAAAAGAAGAGCTTGTAATGGAACCTCTGCAGAGTAGTCACCGACCTGAATGTTTTCAGGGTAGCATTTATTTTTAGCCTCTTTTACAATATGATAGGATGGGTATAGAGAGCTGAATGGAAGAGCATTGTTTCTTAAATGCTGATAAGTTTCTTTGGATAAGTTAGCATCTAAGACTAGCGCTAATGATTTTTCTGAAGTAAGTGATTCTGTCGATAATTCTTTGTTGTATATTTTTTTAACCACTTTTGCTTCTATAAACCTTTTATCCCTTTTCAAACTTTTACTTTACTTTACTCAAAAGCTCTTTAACTATGCAATCTTTTGTTCTCACAGACGCATCTTCAAACAAAATCGAAGGGCGTCCACCTTAAAGTATAATATTATTTTATCAATTATTAAATCGTCGTAATAATAATACAAATAAACTATACACATTATAATAAATTTACACATAGTTAAAGTAAACATACCACAGGTTTTTGTTTCGATTTTTTTTTTTACAGTCAAATATAGTTTAACCAAACTTTATATCTTTTTTCAAATACTGCACTTGTTCTATTCGATTTTTTCCACTTTTTTTTAGCTTGGTAAATAAATTTCGAAATAATTGATAAGTTATCATTAGATTCTTCAAAATTGCTTTGGGAAACAAAACTCAAAATCTTTGCATGTAAATCATCATTTTGTAGTAAATTATTTTCCATTATATAATTCATAAGACATCTCCTATCCATTTTTAAGAGATTGTCTGTTCAATAAAATACTTCTAATTTGAAAGAAAGTAATTTAAAATGTTTTTAATAAAGTAATTTTTTTACGAGCAGTAACTATGAAACTCAGTTCCTTTCCTTTATTTCTCATTGGTTGTTATCGTGTTTTTTATCGATTACATATAATTTTATTGTTTTCGGAAATTGTAAAATAAATAATAAATATTATGTCCCAAACTTGTACTACGTAGAAGTATATAGTTCATATTTTATCACAGTCTCTGAGTTTTTATTACTTTAAAACGGTAGCATAAAAAATTAGGAATAATGGTTTTAACGCGATCTAAATGTTCATTGAGCAAATACGAGGAAGTTACTGGAAAGCAATTAAAAAATACAAAAATATTTAATTTTAAACTTATGTTTTTAATAAAAGTTATTATAAAGTCAAACTGCAGTTTTTAAATTTAAAATCTTTTTAAATTTTTTGTTATTGATCAAAAACGCATTAACAAGAAACGTGGACGTAGTTAATTGAATTTAAAAGTGTATTTGTTTAGGCAGCTCTAGGCAGCCAATTTTTATACCACAAGATCAATGTCATATTGGTATTCAATTATATATCATTTTAAGCGGTTGATACAGGTTGATCCGATGGTTTTAAATGATATTTTTGAAAAAAATAAAAACTTATAACTCAAAATTATTGATGTTTGCATTGTTGAAAAATATTTATATAAAATGCAAAAAATATTTTTTTTTTATATGATTTAAATATTATCATAATACCATATAAGTCATTTATAAGTTAAAAAATAAACTTAAACTTCTTTAAAATAAGAAATCAAAGTTTTTAAAAGATGTGAAAAAATAAAATTTTCACACTTTTTTGTTGTTATTGATAAAAAGTATTTAAGGAAATATTTAAACAACAAATATGGCGTTTTATTGAAAAATTATTTTTTAATAAAATATAATTTCTGGCTTATTAATATATTGAGCAAAATTTGCCTTTTTCAAAATTTCAAAATTTAAAAACTTTTTTGTATGGTTTTCCCGGCTTCAGACCCACTGTGCATACCTCAAAGTTTTATGGGGAGATTTTTTTTCCCATTATGAATGTTTCTAGTTAAATGTGAATGCATAAAACGAGTATCCGAAAAAGGTTGTAGTAGAGGAAGGTAAATTAAGCGAGTCAAAATCAAAAAGAAGATTAGCAAATCTAACTAGCGCTGACAAAGCAGAAAATTAAAGTTTTTCGAAAAACTTTGAAGTTTCTTTATACGGAGTTGAAAATTTATTAATCGGATTGATTGACGCTGAGCTGTTACTAATTTATCAATGTTACAGTTGCCAATTTAACCCCTGACAAAAGTAGTTGAGAAGAGACTGGAAATTTGCAAAACCCAGATTCTTGGGTAGTTTTACCAACATAATGGTAAATTATTGAAAATATGCCATAAGCTTAATTAAGTTTTTTATGGAATGTATCTATATGAAAATTCGACGAGAGGTTTGAATCTATAAAAATTTTATATACTGGAATGACACAAGATAATTCCAAAAATTCAGGAAAAATTTCATTTAAAAAGTGGATATTAAATAGCTCAGAGAGAATATGTGAAAATTCAGAATTAAAATCAATAAGAATATTTGTGGGGATGCTGTCAGGACCTTTTGATTTTCTAGGTTTTAATTTAAATATTAAGTGATGAGATTTCAAAATGGTTTGTTGGTGATATAAGCAAACTATAAAGGTTTGGATGCTCAATGACGGAATTTTAGAACTAAGTTTAAAAACTACATTTGTCAAAAATTTGTTAAATTCTTTGCAGATTAGAGTTGGTTCAGTTATGCATGTTTCATTAACTTGTAAGACTTTTTATGCCTTTCCAGGTTTCACAAAGATTTTTTAAATTTTCTGAAAAGAGATTTTTGAAAGGTATTTTTTTACTCAGTTATATTAAACTAATTATGGTATATTTTGTAGTGTTTAAAGATTGTTTTTTAGTTTAATTAGATTTGTTGAACCTTTTATCCTTAACATTTTTCCTTAAACAAGACTTTGAATTTGAATTTATTTTATTATTCCTTTAGTAATCTATGGCTTGAATTGACCGTTGTATCTCTTATTAATAATTTTTTCAAGTGGTACATGATAATTTAAAAACAATTTTGTTTGAGAAATAAATGCTTCAAAACTAGAGTAAATATCGTTTTTATTGGTTATGCCATTCAAGTCAACTTCAATAATTCAGAATTAAATGATTCTTTATTTTAATTTTTTAAGTTGCTGCGGTATAAATTATGATTACGTGGTATAAATAATTTGTTGAAATTAGAACAAACAAGAAGTTGAGGTAGGTGGTCAGAATTAAAAGTTGTTAGATTTCCAAAATAATTTTTTAGAGGTTACTTTGAAAAGATAATCTCAATGATTATAGCAGAATCGTCAGTAGTTCTCATTGGTAGCGTAATAAATGAGCAAATATTGTAATAAGTAACTAAGTTTAAAAATTCAGAAATTTCAAAGTCAGAATTTGACGGTATCAGATCCATGTTAAAATCGACAAGTAGAAAGATTTGTCGATTTTAACATGGATCTGATACCGTTTGTTTTTAGTGGAGATTTTTTGGAGAAGGACAGACATTTTATTATTGATGTCGTTTACATCCATGTTAAGGTGACTATATATATGCAACCAACAATAACATTGAACTTTTTAAGAAAATTATTTCAACAATAAAAAAATTTCAAAAAAGTAGATTCTAAATAGTTTGATGTGTATATGATCAAATCATCACTTCTTTTACAATTAAGTTCTTTTGTTAAATATACAAGGTTTCACCTCAAGAATATTCAATTGGTGTGTGCTCAAAATTATGATTTTGAATAATAACTAGGTGTGTGGAATGAGATTCTTTTTATAACTTTATAACGTCAAAGTTAAGAAAATATAATTTATTAATGTCATAATATTGATAATCTACATTAAAAGATGAACAGTTTTCCTCATCAGAAACTTAAGCATGTGATGTGAGAAATTTATTAAAATTAGTGTAAATTTTACTCAATCACGATGCCTTAAAGAGTTTAGTCGATAAAGGCAAGTCATCAGTTTTAATACTTTTATTTGAAAAGAAGAGTTGTTGCACATTAAGTTGCACGACAACTCATGCTAACTTTTTTGTACATGCAGTGCATACTCCTTAAAAATTTTTGGTCACAGTAAAACTAATGAAAAAGATAAAAGAAAAAATAATTCCAAAATTTAGATGAAAGTTTGATGATGTTGAGTTTTAAAGGAAAAAAAAAGAAAATAATAATGAAAACAAAAATCAAAAATAATAAAAATGCAACGCTATAAATAGTATTAATAATTGTAATAATTATAATAGTATCAATGTAAATAATTTTATTGCCGAACAAACTAATATTAAATAATAGCGGTCCTACAAGTCAATTTTAAAATGGTGGGATAACTGCAAACTTTTTGTTAGGGCTGAATTACAAAATATATCGACACAGGAAAGTGCGAAAAACAAAACCGACATCAAAAGAATTGAAAACGAAATTCAACAGGAGTAATAAAACGCTAATCTGAGTTTATAAAGCATCAAAGATAAACGCGATGCTATTTTTTTGTTCCAGTTTCCCGGAGCGTTCATTTGCACGAAAAAAAAACTAATCGAAGAAAAGTTCAAAATTTTCTGTATAATTTGGAAAAAATTCAACAGCGGAATAAGTCAAATACCAGAATTTTCAAGAATAACGGTACATTGACGAGTGAACCTGGGAAAATACTAAACTTATAACATTATAAAAACATTTACACCAAAACGAAAACATCAAAAAGACAGTCAAAACTATGTCTTGTCACACATCACTAAACATTTAAGTGATAATAAAAATTAGTTTTTAAATGCACGCCTATCCAGCGCGGAACTAAAAGAAGTCCTATTTAAATTTAAAAACAGTAAATATCCGAGCTATGGCTTACTTTCAGCTGAATTTTACAAAACCCTTTCTCACATTTTAGAAAAAGACTTTGAAGAAATTACTTACGACTTTTGTAGAGAAACAAACCACTCAACCAGCTACTATATAAAAATACCAATCAAATAATCAACTAATATCAATCAACTTAGTCCTAAATAAGGAGACCTTACGGAATTCAAAAATCGAAGGCCTATATCCTTAATTGGCGCTGATTACAAAATAATCACAAAAGTGATGGCCCTAAGACTTGCAAAAGTAATGAGGGAAATCGTTGAACCAAACCAAACTTGTGAATTCTAAGTAGAACAATATTCTTAAATTTACATTTAATCCGTAATTTAATAGATTACGCAGAATTTTGAAAATCTACCTATTATTTTTTTTCAATAGATCAAGAAAACACGTTTGACAAAGTTGATTGTACGTTTCTGATGCAAATTCTCCAAAAATTCAATCTCGGATAAAATTTGTATCTTTTATTAACACTCTATATTCAAAAGTTTCGACATCTGTTCCGAATTGCGGTTTTTGTCGGTTGTTTAAATACTTGAATCTTTAGAAAATCCAATCTTTAAAAACATTTCTTACAATCTCATAAATCATAATACCATATTTACAATCTTGCGAAATCATGAGACCAAATTTACAATCTCACAAAATCATGAGACCAAATTTACAATCTCTAATATCTAAATATCTAGTATATCTAAACATTGTGTGAGCTCAATTTAAAGTAAAACTAAATCAAACAAAGTTTAAATACTCACTTTTAACAAGCCTTTTAACATAAAAAATTTAAAAATTTAAAATCTAAAAAAAAAAATTGAAAAAAAACCACACAAATTTACTAAAAGAAAAAAAATTATAACACACTGAGAAATTTTCCAAGAAAATTACGGAATTTAAGAAAAATGCTCTTTGAGTCTCTTCATCGCTAGCAGAAACATGTAACACATTTTATTATTTTTCATGACCAATTTCTTGAGCTAAGCTTCTTTTTGTCGAATTTTATATTTGAAAATATATATTAATTCAATGCTTAATGTAAAACCCGCAAGATTTTTATTTCTTTTTTCAGTTTGTGTACCTCAATATAATAAATAGTTATAGTTTACGAAACTAAAATTTTATTCTACAACCAGTAAAACTAATTTAGGCATGTTTTGCTTTTATTTTTGCGCCGGTTTTTTTTATGGAACAAAACAGTTTTTAAAACTTTAATTATTCCCTTTAATGGAACTTCTCATTTATAAGGAAGTTATAAATTATCATTCTTTCAATTAAAAACTTATTAATACGTTTTTAAAACTTGTTTTTTCGTTTTATTATTAATATTTTATTGAGTTCCTGTATCTAAAATCTTTATTTTGACATTTATTTGTAAAATACAATTTTGCTTTAAAAAATTTTGTATCGTGTGAATTAACAGAATTAAACATTTTTTGATGAGAAGATCGCATGACCTTCTGCGGGTTTCCTCTCACTTATTATAAAGTTAACATAATTATTTAAAAAAAAAGACATCATTTATTGCTGCTACACTAGAGGTATATTTACTTTACAATAATGAACTAAACAAAGTTTATAATGATAATCTAAACAACACTTACAATGGTAACCTAAACAAAATTTAAAATATACATTTTAAAACATTTCTCTTTATATATTTATAATATATTTTATAAACTTATAACATATTTTTAAATATTTCTCTTTTTATATGAACTTATCATTTCTATATATTTTAAGATTATAAATCCAAAAATCATAATTAACCCTTTGAATACCAAGAGATTTAAAAAAAAAAAAAACATATAAGATAAAATTGTTAAAATCTTTTAACTAAGTTATATGCATAGAAGAAGATAAATTATAATTACCAAAAGCAGTTTGGAAATATTTGCAATTTTTTCAAAAATAAATTAATACTTTAGACTTTTAAATAAATTGAAAAAAACAAAATGCATTTTAAATTAATTGGTAGACAAAAAACGCGATCACGAATCTTTAATAGATACAGTTAATAAGAATTAAGAACTGCAACTAATAAATTTGATAAATATTTTCTAAAAATGAACATTAAATTTAAGTCAAAATGCTTGTACACGAGTACATGCGTTTCATTGACGTAATAAAGTTAATGTTTTCAAATTAGTTTATATTTCTTATGACCCATGTATAAGTTAAAGCGGCTATTATGGTTTAAAAATTTGACATAAACTTCTTGACTTCACTAAACCAAAGGATATATGCTCAAATGCTTCTTTTTAAAAAATAAAACTCTCAAAAACCGCTCAAACAATATTTACAATTAAATTTGTTTAAAACCATAAGCCACTGAAAGGTTAGAAAATGTTCCGGAGCTTTACATAATGGAGAAACATATCACCATTACACACTTTTTACATATTGCACTTACTATAATTAAATAAGCATTTTAAAAGAATACTTTCTTGAAAATCAAACTTTTAAAATCATACTTTTTTAAGTTACTAAATTATACAATTTTAAAAGTTTTATACCTTTTTGAAAAATTAATTTTTTAACTAGGAAAACGTTCGATTAATAATAATAATAATTTTAAAATGTCTTGTGTTAAATTTGCTTGCTTACGCAGCAGCAAGTTTAACATTTTTTTTTCATGACTGCAATTTAGTACTAAATTAAGTTCTTTATGTTATATTTTAGCACAACTTCATTTTAAAACTGAATGGAATCAAACCAGGTAAACTGCTACGAACTTGATTTTTTTAAAGGTAACTTTTAATTTACGCGCCTATTTATATTTTACATAGTGTATATTGCCAAATTTGGTTGAAAAAAATTAAACAACTTATTTCAACCAAAATTTTGTTTCGTAAAGATTATTGTAAAAAATTACAAAAACACATTAACATTAACATAATTATTGTAATTATTTATTTAGAAAAATAAAAATAAGCATTTACGGGTCATATTAGACCCGAAAATTCTGATATTAGCATATAACATGCAACATATAAATTATATAAACCTACTTATATATTTTATGTTTTAAATTAATATAATCGTTTAATTAATTAACAATTGATAATTTTTATACCAATCTTAAATTTACTTTAAGAAGCAATTCTTTTTTCTAAGTTTTTATTATTTTATATTTTATTTATTTACACTTTTGCCGATAAAAAAAGTTTACTGACGTAACTTATTAAAACAATAGTTACATGACCGGGGCTATAGGAAGACAAATTTAGTCTTATCATTAAGCCCTAAAAAATGCGTCATTACTAGATATATAAAATATAGTTTCAATGTATATATCTCTAATTTTATATTATGAAAGAAAATGTAAATATATCGCGTCGTGTTTAAAATTTATAGATTTTTAAAGAAAAGCTTCAAGAATTGATTTGTAAAATAAAAGAAACAAAATTGAATAAAGTATGACAAATAAAATGACAAATAAAACGTTTAAGAATTGGTTTCAAAAAACAAGAAGATATGATTTTATAAAAACACATTTTATTGTTAGAGTAATTTATAGTTTAACTTGGAACGGTAAACTACATTAAAAAAAAAAAAAAAAATTAATTTTTGATATTCTTTTTTATTTTCTGATAACCAAACATAATGTTAATAACTCTATGTCAAATATCAAGTCGTCTTGAAAAAATTTAAAACATGATTTTGTAAACTATTGTTAGTATTAGAAAAACTTTACTTTAGTTTTAAAGACTCTTTTTGCTACAATTTTTTTACTTGATGTCCGTTAATTAAATTAAATATTTTAATAAAATAAATAATACACTGTAAAAAATATAACGCTAACATAACGGTTAGTGAAAAACTTAGCTTTATGTTTACCGTTACGTTAGTAAAAAATATATCTTTGGCGTAATGTTTGCCAAAATGTTTTACATATTCTTTTGTCTATTCGTTATGTTTTACCGATATGCTACCGATATGCTATCCGTTATGTTAGTTTAGTTACGTATATTATGACATAATATAAACATTTGTGAAAAAGGATTTTATGCAAGTTGTGTTAAATGTTTAAGATATTTTTCAATAGGCAAAAAGAGCGCTTAAACAACTGTTATATTAACGCCGATTATTAGTATATGTTTATTATATTTTTGGTTACTGAGGTTAATACTTTTAATATGGATTTTTGCTATATGTTTGATTGGTTTCTATTTAATATTAATAAATTATACACACATAAATTTAATAAAGATGAAATTGTAAAAATTGATAAATAATCCTAACCCTTTCCCTAACTCTAACCCAACCTTAACTCTAACCCTGACCTAGGAACAAAATTTATATTGGGGGGCAGTGCTGGAATAAGAGGAGGACATATAATTTCAAGGATCTTTTTTTAGTCATATTTTCAGTCAATTTGTTCAAAAATTGTTTATTTGAAAAATTATTTGGGGATGGGGGAAATGTCCCCAGTGTAAAGATGTGTATTTTAATTACTTACTGCATTACTACATGGTGTAATATTTTTACGACCTGTGTTACCTACTGTAAAAAGTTGTTATATTATTTTTACTAATAATAATATAGAAACACTATACAGTATATATAAATATATATATATATATATATATATATATATATATATATATATATATATATATATATATATATATATATATAAATATATATATATATATATATATATATATATATATATATATATATACATATATATATATATATACATATATACATACATATATAGAAACACTATACAGTATATATATATATATATATATATATATATATATTTTTTTTTTTTTTTGTTCTTTTTATTACATTATAAATAAGCATTTCGTTACAATATTTAAAATACAAATATATAATAATAAAAACATATATATATATATATATATATATATATATATATATATATATATATATATATATATATATATATATATATATATATATAATAATTGTTATTAAATAATAAAAAAACGCGGGAACTCGTAGAAGATCATATGGTCTTGTCGTCGAGTACCGCTAAGAAATGATCGTGTTAAAATTTATAAAATATTTACAAGATAAGAAATAAGTTAACAAAGTAAGAAACCTAAAATATTCCGTTACAAATACAAGATACATTATTATATATTACAATTGTTAATGATGCATATATAATTTTTATAAATCAATAGTTAAATAGGGGGTAAAAAGGAAGATCACTAAAAAAAAAAAAAAAAAAAAAATATCAAAAGTATATTGTTACATCTTCAATTGTAAAAATGAGTTCTTTAAGCTTTCGTTTAAAAGAAAATTAGTTACTTTGATGAATAAAATCCTTAGTAAAATTTTTAAAACTATTTTTTTCCATAAGAATGTTCCGCGATAATCAATACAAAATTTAAAATGATTTGTTTGAAAAATGGGCTGCTTAATAAAATTATCATTCCGAAAAATGTATTTATTTTTATCTTTCGATGAATACAAATTATGGAAAGAAATAGGGGATGAATTGGTTTTACATTTAAACATAAAACAAAGAATATTAAAAATGTTAAGCTCATATATATTAAAAACTTTCGTTTCAAATAATAGAGGCTTGGCATGAGTATAACGGTCTTTAAAATATATGAGACGTGCTACATCCTTCTGCTGACAATAAAGAGGTTTAAGTTTAATTTTTTTTGCACTACCCCAAGCAATGTTTGCATAGATTATGTGACAATGAATAAATGAGTGATATAATTGTACTAAAGTACATTTATTTAAAACATTTCTTGCTTTGTACAATATTCCTATACTTTTTGAAATTTTACTTGATAAGTTTTTAATGTGACTTTTCCATGTAAGATTTTCATCTATACAAACACCTAGAAAGTTGGTTACTGTTACTTGTTTAATTTGTATATTGTCAATAACAAGATGAGGCATGTTAATTGGCAGTTTATGTTTTTTGATAAGAGAATGGAAAAGAACCCATTTAGTTTTATCAATGTTAAGAGATAATTTGTTAGTCTTAAACCAGTCAGATATTTTGATTAACTCGATGTTCAAGCAACTAAATAAAGTAGGAATGCTTTTGTGTGACATGAATAAATTGGTGTCATCAGCAAGCATAATTGTTATTAAATCCGAGGCTTTGTATAAATCATTAATATAAATAAGGAAAAGAAGAGGTCCTAATATGGATCCGTGAGGAACTCCACATGTAATATTTAACAAATTTGATGATATTGTTTCATCGGCGTAAACAAATTGTTTGCGATTAGTTAAATAACTTTTTAACAATTTTAAAACATTGCCTGTTATACCACAACATTTTAATTTTTTAGCAAGAATTTTATGATTAATGGTATCAAACGCTTTCGCTAAATCAATAAATACTCCCAATGTGAATTTAGAATTATTAAATGAGTCTGATATACTTTTTGTAAGCTGAATAATTGCATGCTCTGTTGAATTATTTTTTTTAAATCCATATTGCATGTTATATAATAATTTGTTTGATAAAAGGTGATTGTTTATTCTGTTGTACAAAATTCTTTCTAAAATTTTAGAAAAAACAGAGAGGATAGAAATTGGACGATAGTGTTTAACATTAGTTTTTTCTCCTTCTTTAAATATAGGAATAATTTTTGCTATTTTTAAATCATCAGGAAAAACTCCCTGATTAATAGAGCATTTAAAAATTTGGAAAAGTATGTCTTTTAAAACGTCAAAACAGTTTATAATAACGTGCCCATTGACATCATCTAGACCAACTGCTTTATTTGACTTTATTAATTTATAAGCACTTTCAAACTCTTCAAAAGACAAATCACAAAAATTTAGATACGAGTTTAGAGGTTCATATGTTGCCTTAAATGATTTTTTAGGGTTTGGAATTATTTCGGCTAGGTTTTGTCCTACAGATTCAAAATATTTATTAAATTCGGAAGCAATTGTTTTTTGATCAAGAATAAAATTATCATCTACTTTAATAACTGAGGGCAAAGGTTGCGATGTTTTTTTAGTGTTACCCTTAATTTCGTTTATTAGTTGCCAAGTGCGTTTAGAGTTTAATTTGTATTTTTCAAGTAAATTAGTGTAATATAATAATTTTGAATTTTTCCTTAGGCGTTCAAATAGTCTTACGTAATTTTTATAATTGGTCTTACTCTCAGTTGTTTTCAATTTTAAATATTTAATATAAAGTTTTTGTTTAATTTTAGATGATTTTAGAATACCTTTAGTAATCCATGGCGATTTAATTTTTTTATGTTTGTAATTAATTTCTACTTTGGGAAAATTGATGTCATAAATTTCATAAAAAATTTTAAAAAAAGATTTGTATATTAAATTAATGTCTTCAGAAAAGTTAATAATGTCCCAATTAACTAAAGAAAGTTGATATTTAAAAGATTCTATGTTTTTATTATGAAAAAGTCGTTTTTTAAATGATTTTTCTTTATTACATAAAATTTTGGCTTAAATATCTATTGAAAAGAAAATAGGGAAATGATCAGATATGTCACTTTTAATAATGCCTTTTTTAAGCGAATTATTAAAAATATCATTGGTTATAATGTTATCAATTAAGGAAGTTGTTGTTTGAGTAATTCTTGTTGGTTTGTTTATTAGAGGAACTGCTCCAATTTCAAATAGGCGATTATAAAACCCATTAATGCCTTTTTTGACGTGATACTCAAAGCAATTTAAATTCAGATCACTTAATATGTAAAGTAATTTTTTTTCGTGGTTGATTTTATTTACAATATCGTCATGTAAAAATGAACTAAATGTATTAATTTCGCCGGTAGGTGGGCGATAACAACAGCTAATTACAATATTTTTAGTTTTATTGCTTAATATTTCAATCGTAAAAACCTCTATATTGACGTCAGAATCGCGTTTGTTTGTTTTCCGCCCTAATGAAATTAAATTATAGCCCGGTATTTTAAAATTATTATCTAAATTTAAGTCAGCAGAACTACACCAGGTTTCAGTTAGGCAAATTACACTAAAAATAGTTAGATTTTCCTCAAGACTATTGCAAAGATTTTCAAATTTTTTTTTTAAAGTTCTTATATTTATATGAATTGCATTAAATTTATCACGCTCAAGAAATTCTTTTATTTCAAAAGTATAAAAATAGCTGCAGTTGCTTTGTAAAGCATCTGTTTCACTAAAATAACTTTGATCCGGATCGAAGTCTTTGTTAAGTATTAAATCATTAAATTTAAAAATGTCAAAATTTTCAGAGCAATTTGAATCCATTTTTGTATTTAAAAACAATAAAAATTAAAAATAAATAAATAATAAAGATAAAATCAATAACTCTAAAATAAGAGAATTTCTTAAAAGTCGCGCGTTACAAGTTTATTATATACAACTTTAGCATATTTACCTTTGGCTCTCAAATCTTTTGCTTCTTTAAATAACTGTTTTCGCAATTCTAAAGTTCTTTCACTGTAGTCTTCATTTACGTAAAATCGATCGTTCCACAATTTTAACTGAACATAGTTATCCAACGTAGTTTTTTTGTCTTTGTAGTTTAAAAATTTAACTATTATGATTCTGTTGTACTTTTTTCCATCGCTACTTTTTTTCCCTGTCCTGAGCGCCCGTTCAATTTCAACATTACTTTTAAATTCAAGTTTTGTCTTTAAAACATTTTGAATCTTTTCCTCACTCAATTCCCACGTTTCGTTTTTATCTTCTTCAATTCCCGTAAACCTTAGGTTATTTCTTCTGCTCCTGTCTTCCAACTCAGCTAGATTGTCTTTGACAACAACGTTTGTAATATCATTTTGGTTTGATGTTAAGTTTGGCTTTTTTTTCATTTCAGAAAGTTCTTGAACAATTGCTTCATATTTCTCGCTAAGAAACTCCGCCGATTTCTTTAGTTCATTAGTTTCTTTTTTTAGTTTTTTATTTTCTTCTTGAAGATTTAATAGCTTAATTTCCATTTTATCAAACTTCTCGTTAAATATCTTTAATAAAGTATTCTCATGAATATTCACGTCAAAATTTTAGCGTTAAAATGATATATATATATATATATATATATATATATATATATATATATATATATATATATATATATATATAAATATGTATATATATATAATATAATATATATATATATATATATATATATATATATATTTATATATATATATACATATATATATATATATATATATATATATATATATATATATATATATATATATATATATATAATATATATATATATATATATATATATATATATATAAATATGTATATATATATAATATAATATATATATATATATATATTTATATATATATATACATATATATATATATATATATATATATATATATATATATATATATATATATATATATATATATATATATATATATATATATATATATATATATATATATATATATATAATATATAATACAATGGACCAACTTGGTATAATTTAAACAATTCAGAAGGGTGTCATGAAATTACTGATATAAATGAATATCTTCAATTGATTATGTCAGAAAAGGAGCATATAAACGCAGGAGTTGCAGCTATTAAACTTGAATGAAATAATAATACATTAAGATCGGTTTTAAGTATTACATCTGGTTAAAAAATTGAGTTTACATTTTTCCCAACTGTAGGTCCTGGATTTAAAATTGTTTAAGAGCCGTTGAACTTAATTTACTTACCAGTTACACCAAAAACAATTTCAAAAATAGAAACTAAATTGCTTGATCAAAATGAAATTCCTTTGATTTTACGAGGAGAGGAATAGTTTATTAGATTTCATATAAGAGAAAAAAAAAATTTTATAATATAAAATGAGTAAATATATTAATAATAAAGTAAATGTTTCGCACGGGCATTTAGAAAAACTTAAAAAAGACAATTGAAGATGGTTGTGAAGCTAGTATTAAAATATCACAATCAGTTCTTAATGGTGAACATGTATTAGCTGTAACAATTATGCAATTGAATAGAATTACAAGAGCATGTGAAAAAGGTGCAGGTGTAATAACTAATTTAAGTTAAACGCAACCAGTTCACAATTCTCAAATTGAGAGAGGATTTATTGGAGCACTATTACCTTTAATAGGGACACCTGGAAGAATTTTATTATCAGGCGTTTCTCCAGCACTTGCAACAGGACTATAAACAGGACTAGGTTTGGCAGCTGGATCAGCTATGATTGATAAAATTTCTGGAAAAGGTATTGTGTACTTAAAAAAGAATGGACAAGGAGTTAAAATGACAGCTGCTGGATCTAGTTTATATTTGAGATTATGGAGTAAAGAAGGTTCTGTAGGTGATGGAATGCACATACGTAGTGGGAAAGGATATACATCAGCAGGTTCTGGTTTATTATCAGGACCAAAATCACCATTTGCTAATATGCCAATTTTAAATATGATCTCTGATTTTTTTGAAAATCTTTTTTCACATATATAAAATGTCAAGCAATAATCCGCCAATGCATAAATTTAAAAACAAATATAAAAGAGTTGAACTTCCTTAATTAATTTTTAAGCCACACAGAGATTTATACACCCTTCAGTATTAATAAATATAAATATAAATAAATAAAGAATACATATGAAATATTCGCACAACATGGCATTACAATAAAATCTTAATTACATCAAAATTTTATTTTAAAGAATGGTGAAGCAACTAATGAAGGTGTTGCGTTAGTTTCACTAAAACAAGAACTTAAATTTAAAATGTTAAGTTAAGAAGATTCTGTAATATCAGAGTCTGTCACTGATATTGTAGTAAATGTTACTCATAAATATGTTTCTGATGTACTAATTAAATAAGGAGGAAGTTTTTTTTTATTAATTTATTGTAATATTTTTGTTTTCCCTTATTAAAAATGGAATATAATTGTAATAAAATATAGCTAACTCTTCCAGGTACACCTGATGAAAATCAGTCACCTGTTAAAAATCAAACTTATGTATATTGTCGACAAAAAATAATGAGATTCAAAAATAAATAGAGCGTGATAAAGAAAAGAGATCTACGTTAAGTATCATAGAGCTGTAAAAAAAATTTCAGCAGTTGATAATGTTTTACTAGCAATTACTATGGCACTTGGAACTATTGGAATTGGTTTTTTGACAACAATAATTGCAGCACCAGTACCTAACTCTTCCAGTAGTAGTTATTGTATGTGAGGTTATAGCGTTGGAAGAAGGTGGGTTATCAATAATAAGTGGACAAATTAAAAAAAAATTAAATTTAAAAGGAGAAAAGCATAAAAAGATTGATATACTTGCTGATTCAAAACTAAATACAATAAGAGATTTTATTTCTAAAGCTTTAGTAGATGGACATATAAATGATAATGAATATAAGTTAATACTTGGTAAAATTGAAAAATTTCAAGTAATGCTTGAACAAATTAGAACAAAATTAAAAACTGAAATTGATAAACAAACTAAGGAATCATTAATTAAATATGGAAAAGATGAGGCAATTAATATACTCCAAAGTAGATTTAATAAAAATGTAAACGTAAAACACAAAATAATTTATTAAAGTAAAAAGTAAAAAAAACGTAAAACATACGACTTAAAAAAACGTAAAAGATAAAGCACAACATAAATCTTTATGCTGTGTTTTATTTATTTTATAGTAAATAAAATGTCATTTCTAAAAATCAAAGATCCTGAAAAAAGAGATCAAATTGTTAAAGACTTCTTAGATAGTAAAAAAGAATACAGCAAAATAACTTACATGAAAATATGGGTGAAGCTAATTTACAGTTAGACTCGAAAAAGTTGTACAAGCCATTAATTGATAGTCAAGCTGGAATAAAAGAAAACATATCTAAGTTGCAAGATCAAGCTAATAAACTTGCATTCACTTTTTCAAATGCTTATTCTGAAATAATGGCTGAGCATGCATATAGAAAACTATTGTTTTTTATCAAGAAACCAAGGCCTTGAGGCTCGGAACAATTGCGACAGATTGTCTTAGAATGTATACTTATAGTAAAAAGTCTGCAGATACTACATTTGAAATAAATTCTAAAGATGACAAGATAAACACTGGAAAAAAACCAGTATTTGTTAATGATGATGATATAACTATTGATAGTAAAACATTTTATGGTACTCCTGGTCTTCGAGAGTTGATAACAAAGTTTAATCCTGATAAAAACTTATATACTGAAGATGATTTAAAAATTAAAAAAATATATTATTACAAAGAAATGCAATTAATCCTAAAAACCCATACAGACCAAGGTCATCTAGGAGAGGAAAATACAGAGAAATAATAGCTCCAATTTGGAGAGCGATAAAGAAAATTGAAAAGCGTGAATCAAAAGGAACAAAATTACATGATATAATTCTACCTAGCAACCCTATTGCGCTAATTGAAATGCTTGAATTACGTATAGCTGCATGGAAAGCAGATAACACTGGATCAAGAATTAAAGTTGTTGCAATTTGTGATAAATTATTACGGCAAGGTGTTGTTAATAGTGCATAGTATAAATCGATACAAAATAATTTATAATTACATATATATCAACGGATATTAAAAAAATATATAGAACATAAAAAATGCTAATTGTTCATAATAAGAGACTCGACAATATAAAAAGTTGGTATATTCGACACTATAAAAAGTTTATTTAAACGAGCTGCAGCGTCAAAAGTAACAAGAGTATCATCCGCTATGTTGAAAAGGCTTGTTGGTACCAATTTAGGAAGAACAGCATTTACTGCTGCTAAATCAGCAGGAAAAGAACTTTCAATACCAGCAATAGATGCTTCTAGAGATGTTGCAGTTGAAAAAGGAAATTAATTAATTGAAAAAACATCTTCAAAACCAAATACTGCTATGAATAAAAAAAGTAAAGAAATAATTTTCCATTTAATAAATAATGGAGATAAGGTAACAGTAAATGAAAATAAAATAATGATGGGGCTGCTATAAAAAATCAACAGAAAAATTTTCAAATGAAAATGCTATAAAAATAGAAGATCTAGTTAATAATGGACGCGGTCATAGATTTGTGTAATTTTTTATACAATTATTAGTTAGCAAAAAAAAAAAAATAATAATAATATTGTATATTAAAAAACAAAATGTCTGAAATATTAAATTTTACAGAAATCCCTATTGTTGATGAAGGAATTGAAAGATTTGAAATGTATGAATACGGGCCAGTGGCTTGTACAAATCTAAATAGTTCTGGAGAAGTAAGAATTAACGTTTCACACTTCGATCTTAGGCTTTGTTTACACTTCGATCTGAGGCTTTTCTCTTGTTTGAAGAAAGACTTTTTAAAGCTGATGGAACTGCTTATGCTAATACATATGTAGTGTCACTTACAAATAATGGTATTATGCAATTATTTAGTCAATTAACATACCAATTATCGAACCAAGAAGTAGAAGCTGTTTATCATCCAGGTCAAGCAACTACAATGTTAGGAATGCTTAAATACCCAAACAACTTTCCATTACGCTAGGGTTAAATCAATATTGGTATAAAGATTCTACAACAACAGCAGTACTTGCTGATAACCAAGGGTGTGCATTATTCCAAGCATACATAATTCAGAAACCAACTACAAAAGAAACAATTTCATTTGGGCATACCCTTAAGGCACATTATTAAATTCTGTGATGATTACGACAAAATTATTTATGGGTTTAGACATACACTAACTCTTGTGAGATAAAAAGATGATTATGCAAGTTTTAGACTTGCTGCTGTAGCTGCAGGAAAAGTTAATCTTGTTAAAATATCATTGTTTATACCACATTTAATCCCATTAGATGTAGAAAGAATTAATTTTTATAAAACCTTTGAATTAAAAGTGACTTTTTCAGTATATTTTTTTGCGTGGCAGTGTGATACTGTATCTGTTCCTCAATCTACTACCTTTTCTTGGAGACTGAGCGTAAAGACATCTCCTAAAAAACCAAGATACATTATTGTTGGATTCCAAACAAATAAAGATGGTGATCAAGAGCTTAATCCTTCAATATTCAATCATAGTGACTTGAAAAATATGTATATTAAACTTAATCAATAAAGATATCCTGCTGTTGATTATAATTTGTCATTCCCAAATCATCAACTTTCAAGAGCTTATAGAGATGCATCTGTGTTTAGTGAAAAATTTTATGGAACAAGTGAATTGATCACACAAAGCAACATAACTCCTTTTGACTATAAACATATAGTCAAAAGGATATTATATTATATTCATTTATGATTTTTGATGTTAGTTAACAATTATAAAGATTAAAATCATAAGTAGTCGATGTACAAGTTAAAGCAACATTAAGAGTAGCTATTCCAGCAAATACTGAAGCACTTGCCGTTGTAATGTCTGATAGATTACAACTACAATTTCAATCAAGCGAAAATAAAATGAATATAGTATATTACATTTATTTTGAAAATTAGTTAAATTTTTTTTCTTTATATAATAAAATGAATATGAAATATTCAAAGAAAAACTTAAAAAATCTATTACAAGAAAATAACATTTCAAAAACATCTGACAATCTCGCGAGATTGTCAGATGTTTTTGCTTAAAGTCGCTATAGATAACGGGTTAATGAAAAAAGAATCTTTTATGACTAAAGTGAAAGAAGTAAGTGATAAAAGACCAGTTTGGAGACCTAGAATACACCCAGGGAAAAAAGTAAATGAGAAAAGACCAGTTGGGAGACCTAGAAAAAATTGTGAAATAGGTGAGATAGAACTAAAAAAGTTATAGATCCAAAATATGAAAGATAAGGGGCAATCAGAAATAATCTAGTGTCTATTAAATTAGCTAACATGGGAACAGGAGATATTACAATATATCATCATTATATAGTGCTATACGCATAACTAAGCATGGATGGAGATATTTTGAATTACTTGATGGAAAAGTTGATAATGGTGTTAAAATTGAGATAATAAAATCTGAAAAAAATTAAGCTGAAGATACAGTTGCAGAAATCATATAAAATCTTTACATATATAAAAAATATTTTATATATGTATTATAAGAAAATAAAAAAACTTTATGTATAGAAAATAAAAATTTTAAAATGATATAAGAAATAAAAAATATATATAAAAAAATCTTATTATATAAAAATGGAAAACAAAAATGTCAAAGAATTACAACAAATTGCAAAAGAGCGAAAAATTAAATATTATTATAGAATGAGAAAAAGTGATCTCATAAAAGCGTTAAAAGAACTGCATTAGTTGAACAAAGAGCAGTACAAGTTCCATTAGTTGAACAAAGAGCAGTACAAACTACTGCAAAGTGGCTTATATCATATGTTCCTAATACGAATAAAAATATAGTCAATACAGCTGCGAATTGGCTCATGTCATATGTTCCTGATACGATTACAATCAATAATTCTACTGTAAAAAAAGAATCATCTGAAAAAAGTAGATTTAACTCTATTGGATTGTGTCGCAAAATCGGATTGTGTCGCATGTACCGAATACAATTAAAAATAAAGTCAATCAAAAAATCAACTCATTAAAAAATTGATACAATAAATTAGAAGTTAGAAATAATGAGCTGGATAATAAAGTTGAAGTAAGAGCAGCAATAGAATTTAAATTAACACAACCATCTATTAGGAATGTTACAAAACGATTTACAGCTGCAGTTGAAAAAGGTTATAATGATTTATCATTTATGAATCTTTTAAAAAATAGTGAAATGAAAACACTTAATGAAAATAGAAAATTAAAGGTTAATATTGTAAAATTGAGTGAACTCATATTAAAACAAGAGAAACTAAAATCACAACTGCTCCACTTGCAACGAAGAGTCATGTTGTATTAAAATCAACAGATTTGAATGAATTATGTGAAATATCAAAGCTGAGAATTCTAGAAATTTTATCATCATTTCAACAGTCGGGGTCAAGTTGGAGGTTTGTTTCGATTAAAAAGATGGATATAAATATTATTGATTATAATCCTATTAAAGCTAAATTATATATTCTACTTGATAAAAAGTTAGCAACTAAAAAAGCAATAATATAAAAAATGAAGATAATGAGTGTTTTAAGTGGTGTATCGCAAGAGCATTAAATCCAACAGATAATCATCCTTAAAGAGTAGATAAGGAGCTTAAAAATCAAGCTGAAGAATAATCTGGGAAAAAAACAGAACTTCAAGTATCATTAAACTTAATTACTCAATTTGAGAAAAATAATACATATAACATTGTCAATATATTTGGATATGAAAACTCATTAGTTCATACTTTGCATGTGTCGAAAAATAATTATCGTAAACATTTAATAGATTTCCTATTAATCTCAAATGGTGTTACTAATCATTATTTTTTAATAAAAAGTTTAAGTAGATTACTTTCTTTGCAAACATCTAAGTAACTATGTTTTATGCACTATTGCAGAAACTGCTTATTGGGATATAAAACTGAAGAGTCCTTATCAAATCATAAATTGTATTATGACGCATATAATTCAGTACATATTAAACTTCCAAAACCAAATTCAACAATGCAGTTCAATAATCATAACAAGTCTATGAGAGTACAGTTTGTAGTATATGCCGACTTTGAAAGATTTATCAAACCAATTAACACTTGTAAACCAAATCCGAATGATTTTTATACTTAGTAATATCAAAAACATATCCCAAGTTCATTCAGTAATTATATTAAAATGTTTTGACGAAAGTATTTATCAAAACAGTCCAGCTACATTTACTGCGAGTATTGAAACGGATGATGTTGCACACATTTTTGTTGACAGCTTAGAAGAAAATATTAGGAAAATTTTTGACACGAATAAATTTTCAAAAGAGGTAATATTTACTGATGAAAACAAGCATGATTTAATGCTGCAAGTCATGTCATATTCGCGGAGAAGATCTTAAAAAAGCTAAAGCACGCGACCACTGTCAATTTACTAGAAAATATAGAGGTGCTGCTCATTAATGTTGCAATTCAAAATATGAAATTCCAAAATTCTTTTCAGATATATTTCACAATTTATTTGCTTATGATTCTCACTTGTTTATAAAGAAATAATTAGGAGGAAACTACAGTTGTATACCAAACAATGAAGAAAAATGTATTAGCTTTTCTTGAGAAATTAAAGTTGATAAATTTATTAGAGATGGTAAAAAAATTGAAACTAAGCGTGAACTCTGTTTCTTTGATAGTTATAGATTTATGCCTTCTAATTTAGATTAGAGTTTATCAAAGAAATTGAAAAAAGATCAATGTATAAATATTGGAAAATTATATCCAGGTAAAAAATTAGAATTGTTGCTAAGAAAAGGTGTGTACCCATATGATTGGGTTGATTCTATTAATAAATTGTCTGAAACACAATTACCACCAAAAGAATCTTTCTTTTCAAAATTAAATGATGAAAGTATAAGTGATGATTAATCACACGCACAAATTGTATTGAATGAGTTTAATTGTAAAACATTTAGAGATTTCCATAATTTACTTACTGATGTATTTGAAAGTTTTAGAGATGTTTGTATTAATGTTATAAATTAAATCCGGTTTCGTATTACACATCACCAGGATTAGTTTGGGATGCAACATTAAAGAAAACAAAAATAAAATTAGATTACCTTCAAAATCTATATGATGATCATAATGATTATCCACTTGCACCTGAAAGAATAACCGTTGATAATGTTAAAAAATTAGCACCTAACTTGAATAATAAGAAAAGTTATATAGTTTTAATATGAAAATCTTAAATTGTATGGAAGATTAGGGTTAAAGATTACAAAAATTCAGAGAGATATAGAGTTTAAAGAAAGAGCATGATTAAGTGAATAAATTAAACTAAATACAAATCTGAGAATTTAAGCAACTAATGATTTTGAAAAAGACTTTTTTAAACTAATGAACAATTCAGTATTTGGAAAAATAATGGAAAATATTGAAAACAGAGTTAATATTAGATTTGTTACTAACAAATATGAGATAATTAGCATATTAACCAAAGTATGAAAGTAAAATAATATTTGATGAAAACTTAGTAAATATGAAAAGAACAAAATGACTTTATAAACCAACTTACTTAGGTATGTGTTTTTAGATTAAAAAGTAAAACCCTAATGTATGAATTTCACTATGATTACATAAAGAAAACATAATCTGATCGAGCAAAACTATTATTCTCAGATACAAATTCTTTTGCATATGAAATAAAAATAGAAGACTTTATGCAGATATATCTAATGATGTTGAAAGAAAATTTAATACAGATGGTTTTGACCCAAAGCATCCAGCAATTAATAATGCAGGTTTCAAAGTTCGTACTAATAAGAAAGAATCAGGGATGTTTAGAGATGAAACAGCAGGAGTACAAGTTTATTAATTTATAGGACTCATATCAAAGTTGTATTCTTACAAAGTACACGAAAAAGATTACAAAAATGTAAAGGGTGAAGAAATTGAGTTAAAAAATTCATAACAAATTAAGATTACAAAAGTTGTTTATTATTTAAAAGGAATCATATTAGGATAATGAATGTAATAAGATCCCATTTACATGAAGTTTACACAGAAGAGGTCAGTAAAATAGCATTATGCGCTTTAGACGATAAAAGAGTTATTTTAGAAGATGGCATACACACATTAGCATAAGGACACTACAAACTAAAAGAAGACAAAAAAAATGACATATAAGTAAAAATGGAAATGATTAATAACAATTATCATTAATTTAACAAAAATTAAACATTTTAAAGGTGTATTTGTAAGAGATGCTTACCTCAAAATACAAAAAAAAAATGTTGAATACTAAATACAGGAGTTTCAAGAACTAAGGGATTTCATTGAATTGTCTGGTACAAAGACAGAGATAGAAAACTAAGTTTTGACTCTTATTATTTAGCTCAACCACCATTTAAAATTGTAAATTATTTAAAAACATTCCCGTTTATTATAATAGCACTGTATTCGAACAAAACAAGTTGGTGATTATATGGTCGTAGAAGAGATTTACATAGGACCAATATATTCAGGTGCAACGGTTGGAAGTAGTAGAGACCATAACATTAAATGGTGGGTCGAAAAGAGTGGTCCAAATGAATTATCAAGATATACTCTTTCCTCAAAATAGCTACATATTTTTATTGTTTTAATAATTTTTATTATACTTTACTGTTTTCAAAAGAAATAATTTTGAATAAAAAGTATTAAAACTTATTCAAAATCAGATGAATCAAATTAATAGTATAATTTATTATACGGAGATAAACAATGTATAGAAACAATATTTTATATTTGTAAAAATTAAATATTTTTTATAACCTTTCTTAAAATGATTTGGGTAAATTTTGCTTAAAATATAGGTGCTTTTAGTTTTAAAAGCCAACCAAAGGAAAAAATGAAATCATTTTCTATTATTTCGTTTTTTGCTTCAAAGAATTGAAAATCAATAAACAAAATATTTAAAGTTGTTATGGTTAACCATTCACTGATTAAAATCTATTGTTTTTATTATTACATATTTATCTTTCATCAAGAAACAAAAACTTTTTTAATTACTTGTATCTAATATATTCGAGTTTATAAATGCTACCCAGCATATATATATATATATATATATATATATATATATATATATATATATATATATATATATATATATATATATATATATATATATATATATGTACATATATGAATATAAATATTTATTTATATATAATTATTAATAACATTGCATTTTATTTAAGTTTCACATCTTTAAAGAGTTTAATTATATTTAATAATTAAAAAAACTTCCTTTACGGATTTACTTTTTTATTTATTTATTTTGAATATTTTAAAGATTTTTTACTTACAGTTTTACCATATTACCCTATAGGATACCTGGGCATATTTGATGACTAGGTTATCAATACTCCCTTCCAGTGAGTTGTGACTTTGAAATGTTTTGACTGTTGACTAAATGAAAAAATATACTTTTGAATTTAACTTATTCGAGTTAAAGTCAATTTTACTTTTTTATTTGTTTTATTGATTTTTCTAACATCGCTTTACAAAAAAACAACATAAAAGTATTTATGAGAATTACAATCAAATAAAAAACAAAAATTTTTTTTAAATAAAATGATCAGCATTATAACAAAATAAAAGATTGTTAAAATTAAATCAAATGGACAGGAAGAGGAAAAGTAAGATGTTATGATAAATACTTGACTAAATTGACATTTAGATGATTTTTAAAAAAATCTACAATCAATTAAAATAACTTTTCAACTTTTCATTTGAAAATTGATTATTTTGATTTTTGGCTAATCAAACTATAATCGATTTAGTTAAGGTTGATAATGACACTAGTTAAACCCATTGAAGCAGTTTTTTTAGGAATTAGAACCCTAATCTGAGTTCGGAGTTCAAGAACTCTTGGGTTTTGGAACTCAGAAAATAAGTTTTCCGAATGGATTCTAAAACCCCTATTGCAAAACGTTTTTAATCTCCACTAATTATCTGAATTACTCCACTAATACTTTCAAGGTTATATGAAAAATTTAAAATATAAAGAAGTAGTAAGTAGTAATAAGTGACAATATTTGGCTGCAAATTATTTAAATGTACTACTAATAAATACGTTTTTCACATAAACAAAAATTGTGGACTAGATTACGAAACTTTTGTATTTATGTTGGTAAAGTAATATATTTATTTCATTTTATTATTGCTGTTTCGTTTCTATTGCTTTGAAATGATCTGAAACATCAAGGAATACTGGTGCAGAGAAAAAACAATACCAAATCATATTTGATTAGTATTTGATATAAATAGCAAAGTTAAACTTTATAATCATAAGACAGCATTCACATCTAAAAAATTTGTAACACATTCCTACTTCTTATTTTTTTTAATACAGAACCCCAGTTTAAAAAAAGGGTTTTAACTCTTTGTGAAAAAAGCTTATCGGGGTACTAAAAAAAGTTTTAAGTTCAAGTACGGTTCTAGAACCTCTTCCAAATTCCAGGTTCCCCTCAGTTATATATATATATATATATATATATATATATATATATATATATATATATATATGTATATATATATATATATATATATATATATATATATATATATATATATATATATATATATATATATATATATATATATAAATGAGTAAAAACACTTATCTAAGTTTTTCTTTCTTCTACACACTGTTTCTCCATCAGTAGGTTCATCATGAAGAATGTCTAAACATTAAAAAAATTATAGAAAAAATTGTTTCACAGGAAGTTGGCAATTTTTATGATTAATTATGTTATAACTGTCGCATTTTGCAACCAGGATGTTGCATTAACTACATTAGATAATTAAAGAGTCATGAAAAGAACTCTTTCGAATTTGGATAAATTTGGACAGGTCATTTGTTTTTATAGTTTTTTAAAAGAAACTTATTTTCTGCATTTATTATGTCTGCATTTAGAAATTAACTCTGATTTTTATCATTGATTTGATCTGTGTTTTATCATTGTAAATGTAACTCATAAAACTAATTAAAAAAATGGTGTTAATACAAAACCGAATTAAACCCGAACTTAAGTTGTTACGGAACCGCAACGAACCCAAATTGCCCTTAAGACCAAAACAAATCGAATTCGAACATAACATATTACTGAAGCAGAACCGAACTTTTTAACAATGATTTAATTCCCATCTCTATTAGAAAGTTCATTTAAAACAGGATTATTTTAACCAAACATAAGTGATTACTTCCCTATCTACATTAAAATTAATAACCTTTATATAAATTTGACTACTCTTCAAAAAACAATTAATTTAAAAAAACGCAATCTATTAACGTTAAATAACAATATCTCAACGCAAACACTATACGAAATGATATTGAAAGAAATCTATTTATTTCATAATACTAACAAAGGACACAATGCAACTTTAATATAGGTTTAAATTTATTCAATGGCACGATTCCTTATGACATAGTAAAAACAAAAACACTAACTAACCCTTGGGTAAACAAAACTTTAGTAAAATGTTCAAGAAAAAAATAGAAACTCTATGACAAAGTTCTTAAAAATAGAAATATTGAAAACAAAAACGAGTATAAAAACTATAAACATTGTTATCAAAACTTACTATATGTTACTTATGATATAAAAAAACATGTAGTCTAATTAATAACCTAATAGGACGTGATTAAAAATTTATTTCCTCTTCATATTACTATTAATGATCATAATATTCACTGCCCAACACAAATCTCAAAAGAGTTTTACAATTACTCTACTAAACTTGGTCTAAGTTTAGGGAATAAAATTGTACATCCCATTTATTCATTTAAAACCTATTCAAATTTTGCCAATATTAATTTATTATGTGACAGTAAATTAACGTTAAAAGAAACTGAGCATGCTTTCTTATCTTTAAAAATAAATAAATTTCTTGGTTTTGATGGAATATCCAGTAATATAGTAATTTTAAATAAGTTATCATCAAACCTTGATTTTATATTCTGAAAATTTCAATATATGAAAGTGTATTTTCTGATTTTTTAAAAGTAGCTATAGTGTATCCAATCTATAAAGGCAATAATAGTTCTGATATCTCAAATTATTGACCAATATCCGTATTAACTGTTTTTTCAAAATATTCGAACGCGTTGTTTATAACAGAATTTATGTCCATTTCACAAAAATCTCTTTTACTCTAAACAGTTTGGGTTTAAAAAGAATATTTCAACGGAGCATGTCATTATTGAACTAGTTGACCAAAATAACTAAGGGTTTTGAAAAAATTCGGTTTACACTAAGTATTTTTGCGGCTTTGTCAACAGCATTTAACACAGTAGACCACCCTAACCTTTTATAAAAATATATTATAATTTAACAAACAAAACGTTTTCTTGGATAAAAGCTACCTTACTGACCGAAACAATATGTAATTTATCAAGATTCTGGTACATTAAATATTCTTTATAGAGTACCACAAGTTTCATTTCTCTGATCTATCTTTTTTTTATATATATAAGCAACTTCTGTAATGTATCTTCTAATTTAAATTCAATTTTGTATGCAAATGACACTAATTTGTTCATGTCTAATAGTGATGTTAATCAGCTTTATGGTGAAACGAATATTAGGCTGTTAAAAGTAAATATATGGTTCAAAGCAAATAAACTCTCAATTAACGTAGACAAACTTAAAGTACATTATTACATAAAAAAACGCAAGAAGAAAACCTGTCACTTAATTTACCATTTCTTTCTATAAAAAGTAAACAAATTAAAAAACAAGAATGCCTAATGTATTTGGAAGTCTATATAGATGAAAACTTATCTTGGCTTTCTCACATAAAATACATTGAACCTAAAATTAAAAAAACTTTTGGTATAATGTATAAAGTTAGTCCGTTAAGTAATACTCAAAGTCTTAAGTTAATATACTTCAGCCTAATTCATAGCTATAATAATTATGGTAACATTGCATGGGCAATCACACAACCCTATTATTTTAAAAGGATATTTAGTTTACGAAAACACGCTTGCAGAATTATATTCGAAAAGAACAAATTTGAGCATGCAGAGACATTAATGAGAGATATAAAAATAATGAATGTATACGAGTTAAATACATTTCAACGAATGATCTTTATGTATATTCATTTAAAAAATCTCAAACCAAAAATATTGAAACAAAGTTTAAGATAAATCAAAAAAATAACTATTCTTTGAGATCAAACGATAGGCTCACATGCTCACTAACTCTTAAACTAACTAAATACAAAGAATATAGTATAATATTTGGAGGGCGTAAGGTATGTAACAATTTTAAAAAATAATCACATCAATATAATAAAAACAGTAAATTTATTTAAGTTTAATATATAAAAAAAAATTTTGGTATCAAATGACAGCTTTGAAACTTAACATATACTCTGTCGTTTTTTTAATATATACTCTCGTTTTTTAACTTAAGTTTTTGATATATACAAAGGAATTTATTCCTATTATTGACTTTTTTTCTTTCTTTCTTTTTTTTTTTATGAAGTTTTTTTTTTTTAAGATTTTAAGGGCTTTTTTTTTAATTTTCATTTTTTTTATTTTATTATAATAACTTTATTTTCTTCACACTTAATAAAGCTCACATCGGGGCTTTATGAAATGATTGTGCTGACTCTGACCATCCATATCTTATTTGGGCCCCTGTCTGTTTGTATAAATAACCATTTTTTTTTTTTTATGAAATAATTTTTTTATTTTATTGTATGAAGAGCAAAATATATGGAAAAAACAAAAAAAAGGAAAAAAAGATATTTTTAAGTATTACGATGAGACAAAAACATTAATATAACTTGAATAATAGCAACAAACATAAAAAGCAACAATAATATAAAAATTTAGAAACATGACTACAAAAAAACTCCACGTCAACATATATAATACACAAATGTACTTGTCAAAGTAAACAATGCACAAAATCACATTTCAGTATAAACAAAACAGAAATACACGACGAAATAAAAAATAAATTAAAAACACGACATTATAAACATTACATAAAAATAAACGAAAGGATAAACAATCAATACAACAAAGTTAATTGAACTTAAAATATGTTAATTTTATTTTCTTTTAATAACTTGAAAAAGTTTTTATTTTCGAATTTATCACTAACTTTTTATTTCTTTTAGTTTTGCATTAAGTTCTTCTGGTTATTTAATGTTCCTCTTCAATTTTTGTTCTTTAATATTTTTATCATTTTCACATTACTTTTTTTTTGATTTTTATAAATCTTCTATTCTAAACACTTTTTACGTTGTTTTTTATAAATCTTCTATTCTAAACACTTTTTTTTTGTTTTTTATAAATCTTCTATTCTAAACACTTTTAAGTTGTTTTTTATAAATCTTCTATTCTTAACACTTTTTACGTTGTTTTTTATAAATCTTCTATTCTAAACACTTTTTACGTTGTTTTTTATAAATCTTCTATTCTAAACACTTTTTACGTTGTTTTTTATAAATCTTCTATTCTAAACACTTTTTACGTTGTTTTTTATAAATCTTCCATTCTAAACACTTTTTACGTTGTTTTTTATAAATCTTCTATTCTAGACACTTTTTACGTTGTTTTTTATAAATCTTCCATTCTAAACACTTTTTACGTTGTTTCTTATATATCTTCTATTCTAAACACTTTTTACGTTGTTTTTTATAAATCTTCTATTCTAAACACTTTTTACGTTGTTTTTTATAAATCTTCTATTCTAAACACTTTTTACGTTGTTTTTTATAAATCTTCTATTCTAAACACTTTTTACGTTGTTTTTTATAAATCTTCTATTCTAAACACTTTTTACGTTGTTTCTTATAAATCTTCTATTCTAAACACTTTTTACGTTGTTTTTTATAAATCTTCTATTCTAAACACTTTTTACGTTGTTTTTTATAAATCTTCTATTCTAAACACTTTTTACGTTGTTTTTTATAAATCTTCCATTCTAAACACTTTTTACGTTGTTTTTTATAAATCTTCTATTCTAGACACTTTTTACGTTGTTTTTTATAAATCTTCTATTCTAAACACTTTTTACGTTGTTTCTTATATATCTTCTATTCTAAACACTTTTTACGTTGTTTCTTATATATCTTCTATTCTAAACACTTTTTACGTTGTTTTTTATAAATCTTCTATTCTAAACACTTTTTACGTTGTTTTTTATAAATCTTCTATTCTAAACACTTTTTACGTTGTTTCTTATAAATCTTCTATTCTAAACACTTTTTACGTTGTTTTTTATAAATCTTCTATTCTAAACACTTTTTACGTTGTTTTTTATAAATCTTCTATTCTAAACACTTTTTACGTTTTTTTTTATAAATCTTCTATTCTAAACACTTTTTACGTTGTTTTTTATAAATCTTCTATTCTAAACACTTTTTACGTTGTTTTTCTTTCGCTCTTATAACTATTTTTCACTTTTTCACTGTTTCAAAAAATGTTTTTTCCATTTGCTATTTCATTACAAAGTGTTTAAAATTCTTACTACTCTCGTGCTAGTTCTCTTTACAAATTCCTCTTAACCCAATATCTATCAACTTTTCTAGTGTTAATTTAGTGTAGACAGTTTAAAAACATTCTAGGGCAATTATTAAGTTTTTTTTTAATAATAGTTCCTAATTGTTTTAATAGTGTTTATGTATTTATCTGTTTAAGTGCGTAGTTGTTTTATATTTATGTAATTTTTCTCTAATTTATGTAAAACATTTCTAATGATGAGTGAAATGTAGGTTAATAAATAAATTTTTTAAAAAAGAGAAGTTTTATTGAACAAGAAAATTACAAGCTAACCGAGAATGGATTTAAGTATAAAATTATTCGATAATTTTCAATATGATGGAACTTCGAACGTTGCTGTTTGGATAAAACTACAGTTTCTCTTTTCAATCTTTCTAAGAAAATCTGCTTATTCAATATACGATTCTTTGATCTCTGAAAATAAGTAAGATGAAAAAAAAGTCGAGCGTGTTAGCAGCATTCTCTGTAGATGCTTATTTGACATAAAAAATTTTTGTAAAACAAAACGTAAAAGTTGGAGAAAAAGTTGTACTGTTTTTGGTTGACTTAAAACAATTGGCTTATCTTGCTAAATTGTAAGAAGAGTCTACTTGTTTAGCATTTGCTGTTGGATTTCCCATGGATTTATTATCAAAATTTTGAGTCATTATATATCCAACTAATGTTATGATATCCAAAGTAAGAGCTACTTTTAACCGTGTATGCGTAGATGATGCTTTTCGTGCTTTGTTTCGAAATCAAGCAACAAAAGGTCCGTTAATATGTTAAAACTGCAAAGGGTTAAATCATATTGCAAGAAATTGTGCTCTTGCGAGGAACCTGGGTCCAAAATATATGTTTCAATGCTTTATATGCGTCAATGAAGGGTACGTGGCTGCAAAATGCTTAAAGTTGCAGGGAAACGAGTGCATAAGCAAGAAATATGCACTTCCTTGCTCCTGAACAGTGGCGGAAGTAGCGCAATGTCTGTTATTCATCAAAAAGTTAACAGTGTGTTATTGACACATATGGTAGACGCGTGATGTTCAAAGACAATCATAAATCAAAAACTGTTGTCAAGAAATCAAAATAAACCGCGCAATCCTCGTAAGGTAACTCTTTTGAGGTAAAAATTCATTATTGTAATTGATAAGCGGTTTTCATTATTAACGTTGGTGGTATCCAAGTACAAAACGAAGTTATTTTTGCGGATTATTAACCGTTTGGAGTTGATATGATGCTTGGAATGAGTTTCATTAAATTGCTTGGAGGAGTTTTTATTTTCCCATCTGAAATGGCAATGTTTGAGTTCAGCTCGTATAAAATAGCAGTTTTAAATTAAAAAACAGGATCATAAAAAAAAATTCAATGGTGTCAAATGGAAATGGAGAAATAGAGAAGGCCCCAACCAATTATTTAACAAAGTTGCCCAATACCTCATACCAAATTATGCAAGCGCAGCATATGAAAACGAACTACGGGACTCGATAAATCCTTAATCGTTAATTAAATGTGATAAAAATAAGATGGACCTAAATGGCATATTCCATTAATGGCTGTTATTCAACAAAATGAAGATAACTAAGCCAATTTGAGCAGCCGGAGCGCAGTGGTTAGAGTTCTGGCTCAGAACCCAGAGGTCCAAGGTTCGACGCCAGCTCTTGCCCTACAAGCGACATTGGTACGGAAGGAGGCATGAACTCCCCATTAAGTGCTCTCCCGCGGTGGTCTGTGATAAGACCGTAAGGACTTCTGGGAGCACCTAAAATAACAACAACGAAAAAAAAAAAGCGAAACCCGTTTTTTGGACTGGATAGAAGCTAACAGTTTATTGTAACGTTTGCAAGAGATGCAGATGGGAATGGAGAAGAAAGGAAAAATAATCAGAATGCAGTGAGGGAATAGAGATGAAAGGAAAAATAATCAGCAATTAATGACTTACGCAAGGCTCATCTCCAATTAAAAACTAAAAAATCTCTTTCATCATTCTAAACAGTGGTATTTCTAAACAAAAAGTATTGTTTGAAACAAATTGGTTAGGGATTGAATGCGCAACATTCAATAATTATGAAACCTGTTGTAAGTGCCATTATTCATCAAGATGAATAGTGAAGTGGGAAGCATACGCTTATATTGACAAGTTTTTTGTCAAAGAGGTAGTTGTGGGTCTTGATTATGTTAGAAGTCATTTTTAAAAATGTTGTTTTAAAAGTAAGGAAGATGAACAGCTTAGATGTAATGGGGTTCGTATATTGGGATTATGTGTATGCAAGGTTTGTGGCAAGTTGATGTCTTTCAGAGAAAATTGGGTTGACGCGGTGCCCAGCACAGCACATTTTTTAATGTAAATATGTTAGTAGATAATGTGTTACTTTGGGCTTTAAGATATGTATTGCATGGCACAAATTTAACATTGTTGTGCGTTAAAAATATCAGAAAAAAAATTTCTTTAAATAATTAAGATCGAAGTTAATATGCATTGTGGGCGCAACCGGGTACCCTAGTACCCACAATAATAAATCTCGAGGTTGGTTCAACTTTTAAACTCAGTTACCAATTTGCTACATTTTTCTAAACAAAACATAAAGTTTATGCAAAAAGTTAACTAAAAATACTCCTATATTACATTCAATACACTTGACAAAACCAAATAAATGTTCGTCACACACAGGATTATTGCATTGAGAGCAACTCTTTATTTATTTTTTCTCTTCATTCTTGGCTTTTGGTAACAAATATGGCAAGAACCAGTAATTTTTTTTCTTCCAGATGAATATCTTTCAATAGATGGAACTAAAGTTTGATCCACTACAACACTTTGCTGTTCAATAACACCTTTAATAGCAATCTTATCATTGTAATGCCTAGTTACATAAAAGTTTTGATACTGAATTTTTATCGTTAGATTAGCAAGCTCTTCACTCAATTGGCGCATAAAAAACCTCCACTTATTGGTTGTTTTTTTTTTAAATTTTATTATTTTTATATTAAATTAAATACGAAGCAAGTTTACAACGTCACACATGTTAAAAAAAATTATAGTGGCCATCTCAAAGTGTGTCGTGTGAAGTGTATTTGCTTATCATTTGGTCCATATCATCAACCACTGTTTTTTATTTGTTATAAAAAGTAATGTTTTTTTTTTTAAATCCTTATTTAGAGCAACTTCCGAGTTAATTGTTGGTAAAAGAATTACTGGGGTTTTTTATTTTGGTACGTAAGAGCACAGTGTAATGATTTCACGGAAGGCAAAATCAGCACATTGTTTCTCTTGATTTTTTTTATTTTTTATGCGTTTATAGTCAAGTTCTATAAGAGTAATTGTTTAGCAAGAAATAAACTAGTAAAAAAATTATCGATGCAAATGTGTCCTCCACTGTCTTGTACCCAACTGCGAGTTCTTTAACAACTCTTTCACCTTAGATTTTGTCTCTTATATTACCAGTTTTCCCAGTGTAAATGATACCATGATAAGGAAAAGCATTTCCAGCATTACAAACGTACTATATTTTATTGCCTTATTTATCTGGTTTTGAGGGAATGTACTGAGAAAACTTTGTGCGACCAGGAAAAGGTCAAAGTTGTTCATCTACTGTTAAACTTTCTATTGGCTTATTGTTAAACTTTCTATTGGCTTTCTATATAGCTAGATTTGCATCAAGATTTTGTTTAGAATGGTCTAGATATCAAGAGTTGGAGCTGCTTTATCTGTTACTTTGCGCTGCTTGCGAGTATTGGCATCATCAAATCTAATAAAACGCATGAAAGCTATTAATTACCAATGTTGCTCGATTTAGTGGGCTTGAACTAGAATACCACATATCACTAACGTGGTCAGTATTAGAGTTATTTACACAAGAACAAATCAAAATAGCCATAAAAGAATATATTTAATGAATTGTAACTGGCTTAGTTCTCATTTTTGAATTTGAAATGAGATTAAGTGTTGAGTATACCGAGACTACTTTTTTATTTGTATGTTGTGCATTAATATTTGCCACATATATTTCCACAGTGAATATCTTTAAGAAAATGTGACCGAGACTGCTTTAATGCGCTTACTAGGATTACTTGGCTGACGCGCTATGATTCGGAATGGGGTTTTCTTTTTTTTAAGAAGCCATTTTATTCTATACAATTCTTTTAGCTATATAAGTACTTGGTGGTTCTGCTAAAAGTAAGAAGAAACATTTAACTCAAAAATTAAATAAAATAATTTGTGACCATGCTTTAAAACTACTTTTTGTATCACCTTTATTAACTACCTTCTTGAGCTTTAACTGCTTTGATCAACAGCTTTGATCAACTGTTTTGATCAACTGCTTCGATCAACTGCCTTGATCAACTGCTTTGATTAACTGTTTTGATCAACTACTTTGATCAACTGCTTTTTTCAGTTTGCTTTTTTTATCAACTGCTTTGATTATCTTGCTGTTTTTGTCAACTGCTTTGATTAACTGCTGAGCTTCGACTGCTTTGATTAACTTTACCTACTTTGATCCTTTCTTTCACTGTCACTATTTTCACCCTAGCATGCTTCTATTTGTTCTTCATTTCCTTTGCCTGAAAATATTTAGTTATAAAGTAAAAAATGGAAACATTTATACTAGTTATTTCAGTGTTTTAGGTTCGCAAAATGCATTAAGTTAAGCCCCTTCCTCTTCAGATATATCGTATTCCTTTGGTATTGGAATTTCTTGAGGATATGCAAATAAATAAATAAACACAAATATATATATATATATATATATATATATATATTATATATATATATATATATATTATATATATATATATATTATATATATATATATATATATATATATATATATGTGTGTATATATATATATTTAAATATATAATATATATATGTATATATATATATATATATATATATATATATATATATATATATATATATATATATATATATATACATATATATATATATATATATATATATATATATATATATATATGTATATATATATATATATGTATATATATATATATATATATGTATATATATATATATATATGTATATATGTATATATGTATATATATATATATATATATATATATATATATATATATATATATATATATATATATATATATATATATATATATTTGTTCTGACTTTATTAAAACTACCCTAGTTTATTAACATTATTATCATTTTCAGAAACCTCATTGTCTAACATATTGTTAGGCACCCAATTACCATCTTAGCTATTTGAGTTATTGCTAGTAGTATCACTGTTGGATTCTTACAATGCAACCAAATAGGCCTCATTTTCTGCGTTACATAATCTGAGATAAAATTATAGTTTTACTTAGTATTCAATGTTGTGATTTTTCAATAAAATCTTGAATTAAATTTATTTTGCCCTTCAAACTCTGCTATTGATAATTCCTTTATAATTTAGTATTTAACTTTCTTAATACTATTCCAGCTCTATAACTTGAATAATAAGTTGAAAAGTTTTTAAATAAAAGGATGTACAACAATAAACGATATAAAAATAACTTAGTTTAGAGTGTGCATAGAATTTCCATTTTTAAGGCCGAAAAAAATTTGGGTACCCTGTACCCTGGTGGACTGATAATGTTAGTAAATTTAGTTGTGTATGCATGGATTAAAAAGAAAAGTTGTTTGTTTGACGAAAAGTTGAGTCGATAAAGTTTGCAATATGAAATTAAAGTGTGTACTTTAAGAAGTTTATATGCTGCGGGAAAGCGCAATCCAGGGTTTGGTGATTGGACTGTACATGGTGACGAGGTTAATGCGTGGGTTGACTCTAGTCCTTTTTAAAATGGTGCTTATGTTCAATTTAGTAAAGCTACTGTAGAAGATGCAACAGCTGGATGCTGTAGTTCAAATGGTGAATATGGCTTACACGTGGACACTAAAGAAAGTTACTATTTTTACAGATTCCTCAGCAGAGTTTCATTGATCTTTGACGTTTTTACTGGTAAGTCAAAATTGAAATCAAAAGCAATGGGCAAAATGTTAATTTGAAGAAGACTAAGCGTTCTGTAACACTCTCAAATATTATGGTCTTGACGTTAATGTAAAACTTGTTCTTTCAAAAGAAGGTTTAGCTTACGTATTGACAGAAGTTTGAAGCAGGTGGTTCAATAAATTGACAATCTGAGCTTTTAAATTATTCCGTTGGAGTATTAGTTGCAGAGGCTAATTTTTAGATTTCTGATTTACAGATTTCTGATATAGATTGTACCCTACTAAGATTAGACCCTGTAGTTGTTTTACAATTAGTTTTATTGCGGCAATCTGAACTGAACGCGTGGTGCTCGAAAGCATGTAAAGCAAAATCTTCTGTCTAAGAAGACTGCAGCTGAAAGCAAAAAGATCATAGATTTTTTTTTGTTTTGTTTATTAAAGTATTAGATTAAAAATATACATAAAAAGTTTAGTATTGCATTTATTCCTAATGAAGTAAACCAACACCATGTATTCATATGATGACGAGTGATATTGCTGCAGCCGAAGAAGCATCATGAAAATACTTTCAATAAAGTTTATTATAGGTACATCAATTGCATTATGCGCTAATTTATTTCATTGGTACGCTACACAGTTTTTAAAAAAGTACTAACGTTCTGGTAAACTTTAATTAGTTTATGTTTTAAACAGCTCATTTTTTTAATTATAAACTGAGTTTGATGGAAAGCATAAACGTACCAACTCTTTTAACTTGGTCTTAGGCATTATTCTAAGTTCTTTGACAGCGCTTTTCTAAGACAATACTTTAAGCTTATATTAAAGTTTTAAATAATTAATTTCTTTAATAGCTTATTAAAGAAATAAACTATTTAAAACTATAATAATTTGCTAATATAAACAAAACGCTTCTCCTTCTTGGCGGCCCTCTGCAAAGTTTGTACTTACTTTAATTAAAAACTTTTCTAAATTGTACGCCAGTGTAGACTAAATAATAATAAGAAATTTAAAAAAAAAAGGTTTACTTTAGTTATTACAGTTTTTGTTATAAATTAAAATATTTAATCTTACATACAGTAAGTATATCAATTTTTATATAATTGTTCTTATAAGTTTATATATTTTATATTATGAGGAAAAAAGTAAGCACTAAAAAAAAAATTGGCGCCTTTAAAGTCTTCCACCTGGCCCGAAAACAAAGATGCAGTATTTTATGCAAAAGAAAATGATTCAAGAACCTATTAAAATATGATGATAATAGTAATAATCATGATGCAATATATATTTAATATGATTATAATATTATGCATATATATATATATATATATATATATATATATATATATATATATATATATATATATATATATATATATATATATATATATATATATATATATATATATATATATATGTATATATGTATATATGTATATATATAAATATATATATATATATATATATATATATATATATATAAATATATATATATATATATATATATATATATATATAAATATATATACATGTATATTTATACGAAAACAATGAGTTCCCAAAACATCGCTTGCAGCATTAGGGTCCTCTTTCGTAGAGGGCTTTCTAATGCTAATGCTAATATACGAAAGATTATCTATCCTATAGTTAAAGGGATGGCACCTTATACGCTATCAGAGAAACAGACGACTCTGGGAGGATAAGAAAAATAAAAGGGTGGCTAAATGTTGAAAATTTTAAAGATTTTATATAAAGACATTTAAGTAGCAGTTTTTTAATTATGGTTATTTTGAAATATGATTATCTTCATTAATTTTTGAGTTGCTTTTTAATTTTTTCCATAAATAATTTTTGCTCTCAAGTTAAATAAATAAAATAAGTTACAGTTATTAACAATACTCAATAACAGTAAATATAATTTAGGGTCAAATATTGGATAAAGTTGATCTCAAAAAGTATTGATTTTTACACAACAAAACCTATGTAGCACGTTTCAAAACCAAGTCCTTTGTTAATTTGTTTTATAAATTTGATAAGAATTCATTACATATGTCATTGAACTGAGTGTTAGACAAATAATTTTGTATTTTTAAATGTTAAATTTGTAGTAGTTTTTGAAAAGTATTTTAATGAGTATAGGATGTGGTATTATTTGTTATTTATTATATGTTAATACGTGTATATAAGACTATATGGACTTCTATTTTGTAAATATTTATAAATGTATTTCTGAAACTGTGTTGTTAGTAGTTTAATTTATACAAATAGCTAAGGATGGCTAGAGATCCCTAAAATTCCAGTTCAGCCTTTACTTATGGATTATACTCACCTTAGCTCAAATATTCTTTAACAAGATAATTTCTCGGACTCAAAATTTTAGTTGTTGAGAGTTTACTTTAACATGTTATTTTTTAATTTTGTAACGTTATTGTTGTGATACTTTGTGTTGATATACGACTTGGCTCACCTTCACGTTGGTGCTTGTCATTAAAAATAAATATCGAGTTTTTTTTTCATTTCTAAAATTGACCTCATAAATATTCACTATTAGTCAAGGTTTACTTTATATTACGCATTTATTTTTGTGTTGCATTCTAAAGAGTTATTCGAAACTTGCACCATTTAAATCTTGAAACTCTTTTCAAATAAAAAACAGCATTGTTTAAAGTTTATATTTCAATGCTTTACATTAATATTAAAAGTATTAAAAAAATGTTGAGTCATTGAAAAAAAAATTTTTTTTTTTATTTCGTCATATAAATAGAGAATACCATGCCGTTTTATATAAACAAAAACTACACTTACGGGGCTAAATGAAGACAATATTTGCCTTATCATGAGGCCCCGAGGTGCTTTTATCAGCAAGCGTGTACAATCTTTAAATGTAAACATAAAATTACTTTGTATCATATAAAAATTAAAAAGATGTTTTACTAGTATGTTAAGATCAGTTACTAATCTAAAATCAAAGAGTCGCAAAAAAAATTAAAAACATATTTACAACTAAAAACAAAAAAAAAGGTAATACGATAATTTAAAGAAAATAATTTCAGTTAAGGAACGGTTAATAACATAGTTGTTAAATAGGAAAAAAAAAAGAATTAAAATATAAAAAATAAATAAAAAAAAATCAGAAAAACAATCTTAAAAAGAATTTAATTCATTAACGTCTTTAAAAAGTTTTTTGTTTGAGTTTTTATTTGAATAGAAATAGTGAAGAACAATTTTTCAGCTGGGTATTTAATAAAGTGTTCCCTAGTTAGGATCTCTGATGGCAAAAGAAAATTCAGTAACCAAATAGTGCATTTTAGGTTGCTCTCAATTGTAATATAAAAATCTTGTAAAGTACAGGTGATTAATTATATTGAAAAGTGTATAAAATATTATAGGAGTTTCTTTATAATGACGTTTGTACATAAATATAAGAATTTGATAAAGGTTTAAATGAAAAACATTAAGTATGTGATGATTTTTAAATAGTTCTTTAGAATGTGTGAATTGACTTGCACCTGAAATAATTCTGATTTTGTGTTTATATCCACTAAGCAAATTTTTAACTTTACTTACATTAGAGCTGCATCATTCAATACTTGCATAGTTTATATAACAATGAATGAGGGAGAATTAGAAGGTTTTTAAGCAGTTTTGGTTTAATAACTGCATAGCTTTAAATAGAATGCCAAAATTTTTTGAATTTTTATCTATATTGTCTTTATGTGCCCTCGCCATGTCAAGTTTTTGTCAAGTATCACTCCTATAAACGTTAACGATGACTCTCTAATTATTTTAGTTGCCAAATTAAATTTGAGGAAGTTTTAATAGAATATTATTTTATTGTAAATTCTATGAAAAAAAGTATACTTTGTTTTATTTAAATTTAAGGATAATTTGTTTGCCATAAACCAAACCTCTAGATTTAAAAGATCCTTGCTTACTATTTCATATAAAAGGTTGATCTCCATCTCAATTAGAATAAAATAAATTTGTGTCATCTGTTAATAAACTGAGCTTAAAATGTTTGAAAACTTATGGAACTTATGGAAATCGTTTACAAAAATAAGAAAAAAAAGTGGACCTAGAAGCCTTGGAGAACACCACAAACTATAGTCAAATAATCAGTTTTTTCTTCTTTGTGCGAATTGTATTGTTTTCTATTGTTTAGAGAACTTTCGTGCCATTCTAAATATGTGCTTTTAATTCTATAACTTTCAAGTTTTTTTTATAACAATGCTATGGTCTATTCTTTCGAAAGCTTTGCTTAGATCTATAAAAATGCCGGGGGTAAACTTACTTTCGTCAAATGCTTTAGATATATCGTGAACAATATCAATAACGGCATGGTCAGTTGAATAGCCTGGCTGATATTTAAACTGTTTCTTATATAGAATATTATTGATATTTAGAAAAGTTAAAACTCGGCTATGCATAATTCGCTTTAGGATTCTAGAGAAGCAAGGAAGAATTGAAATTGGTCAGTAATTTTTAGAATTAGAAATATTTTATTATACGAAAATAGTTATGACCTTCGCAATTTAAAGTTTCTCCGAATTAATACCTAGTTTTAAAGAGAAATTAAAAATATGTTAGAGAAGTATTGTTAAGTATTTTATCGATTGTTTAATTACATTGCAACTAATATTATGATACCCCACACTTTTGTTTAGTTTTAAAAGATATACTGCATCTAAGAGTTACTTTTCAATAGTTTTATATTTATCTAATTGTTATTTAAAATGTTAATGTTCTTTTCACTCACAAATGCTACTTGAGTTAATTGTTCTTTAATATCGTAATGTCTTTCTAACAGATAAAGTTTATTTGCTGTTCTTTTAATAATAACAGATCTATCACCAGAGATGACACGTATTTTGTCAGCACGTACTTGACCATCATTTGAATATCGTAACCTTTGTATAACGCCCATTTTCCACACTGAACGTAGAACCCTTGGATTGTCGATTATCACAACATCGCCAACTTTCATTTGAAATCCCCAACTTTGATGTGTCACGTTTATTTGCAATTTTTGTAAACTTGTTAAATATTCTTCTTTCCAAATATGCCTATAGAAATCCAAAATTGCTTTTTGTTGCAAATACTTTTGTTTATCATCGTCTTGGTCTGTAGGTAAAAGGTTACTAAGATCCACAAATTCTAAAGGCAATTTCCTCCCAAAACACGAGATGATTTGGGGTTAGTGGTTCGTCACCAGGTACATCGTAAAGAAATGTAATCGGCCGGTTGTTTATAGAAACAACAATTACAGCCAGAATTGTAGTTATTTCTTCGTAAGTTACTCTTCATGTTCCAAGTACTTTTTTAATTTCTCTTGGTGGTTCGGATCATTCTTTCAAATATCCCTCCCCACCAAGAAGCTGCTGGGACGTTAAAACACCATTGTATACGTCGTGAACTCGTGAAGCTTTGAGTTTCTTCCGCAGAGAAGTTAGAACCATTATCAATTATGAATTGTATGGGTGCGCCAAAGCAACTAATTAAGCGTCGAAGACCATAAATGCAAGCTTCCGCTGAACAATCGGGCACCAAATCTAAATAAACAAACCGTGTACTACAACATGTAGCAACAAACATCCTCGCTTTATACATCATATTAGATTCATAAATATTTTTAATCATAATTGGAGCGCAAATATCTACTCCAACGTACTTAAATGTATATTTATCACTTACTCTTGATAAGGGTAGAGGCGGAGAATTCGGATATTTATAGGGTTTACTGTCAAATCTTCTGCAATTGTAACAAATTCTAATTATAGTCTTAATTAGACTACGAGCTTTTGACAACCAAAAACCTTAAAAAGACGATCGTATGTTTTAAAATTCTTAAAATTCATAAAATCTAAATTTACTATAGAATGTTCTGAAGTAAATAAAGTTGCGACTTCAGACAGAGAATCTCCTTGCTTCCTCAAATCAAATGAAGGCCATGAAATAAAATCATTGAATAGATAACTTGGACCTTTAAACCAAAGGTCATTATTTTGAAAGGTGCTAAATCTACATCCACGAGATATAATATCCGCAGTATTTCTTTCACTTTTAATATAACTCCAAAAATTTTTTATTTTCATTGTTTACCCAATTAAGACAAATAATAGAATCAGAAAATAACTTAATGCAAGAAATATTTGAAACACAAGATAATTCTTTATATACAACTAAAAACAAATTAGCTAATAATAACATTGCCCTAATTCTAACTTAGGAATAGTATTTTTAAGCAAAGGAGAAACTCTAGATTTAGAAGTAAATAGACAAGAATTCGCAATTTACTCAGCGCTTCTTTTTAAATAAACACAACACCCAGACGCTTTTAGGCTTGCATCGTAAAAACCATATAACTCAAATTTAATATTTTGGATGTTGTCTTCACACTCACTATACCATCTTGGAACACAAATAAAAGGTACTGAACCTAAATCATTAATAATATCGTTCCATTCAATCAAGATATCATTTCCTATAAGTGAATTCCCACTTAACTTTAACTTACAAATCGATTGAAATAATATCTTACATCTTACAATAATAGGATTCACTAATCCCAAAGGATCATAAAAACTTGCAATGAATCTAAGAATATTTCGTTTAGCAGGTTTATTGTCCACTAAATGTAATAAATCTTGAAAGGAAAAAATAAAGTTATTTTCAATTTTATCCCATTTTAAACCAAGAACTTTAGTTATGTCACTTGAGGTTAGATTGTCCTCTTTGATTAAACTATTAAGCTCCGTTAAATTTGACTCAAATTTTCTAAGATTAAAATTTCCTTCTCTTAAACACGGTTTTTGCTTTATTATAAAATAAAAGCCCTTTGGATACAAAATCGAAACCTGCATTTAAATCATCAACATGTAACGATTGAATTATTTTCTTGCTAAAATCAAAATCGTTTGCAGCATAATGTTTAGTGTGATTAATTAAGGTCGCATATAACAAGAAAGAAGAAGAGGTTACGCCAAACAAAACTCGACACAATCGATAAACACTCAAATCAGCACTTTTTTAATTATTATTGTCTAAACCAAACAAGTCTTTATACCATATAAATCTTACAAAGTCACGATGCTTTTCAGCTAATGCAATGTTTAAAAATGCTTTCTAAATATTGGCAATTATAGCAATCCGCTTTGCACGAAAACGTAAAATTATACTATATAATGAAGTTGTAAGTGATAGTCCTGAAAATAGACATTCATTTAACGAAGGACCAGATGTGCAAGCACTTGCATCGAAAACTATACGCACCTTTGAAGTTAGTTTATCTTCACGTATTACAGGACGGTGAGGTAAATAGTGAACGTCACCAATATTTGATTCAAAATTAGAGACTTTTTCAATAATGCCTTTAGATAATTGATCCTTAATAATATTATTGTAAGATGCAAACAAATCTCTTTCGCTTGCAAGTTTTTTCTCTAGTGCTAAAAACCTAGACTTGCATAAATTATAATTGTCGCCAATCACCGGATGATCTATTTTAAAAAGCAATTCAGCTTCATACATAGAACCATTAAACTTAATATTTTTCATAAACAATTTTATCACTCTCACTAATTTCGGAATCATCCTCTAATAAATTTAAATCATTTTTAATTAAAATTTGTTCCCTATTGAAATCAGACGCAACCATTAAAACGTGGGAAGATAAAACAGTTGAATAATCAATTTGATCGCTATTAACCATCATGAAACCGCTTATTAAATAACCTAATTTAGATTTAATCGCTGCGGGACCAGTAACTCCCCTTATAATTGAATTTTCCATAAATTTCCAATAAAAATTTGCTCCCATTAAAACATCAACTGATACATTTTCTTTAGAATTATTATGATCGGCTAATCCAAGACCCTTAAGATGTTTATAATTATTACATGCTATATTAATATGCTGCCCACTTGATGGGGAACATGTATCCTTTACAAAACATTCAATACTTGTAAAATAACCATAAATAATTTTAATAGAAACTCTCACTCTATCTAAGATTTCAGAAATGCGACCGTGCCCAAATGTTTTAATGTTAATTTCTTTACTATCAATACGTTTTAGATTAAGTTTGGCACAAGTCTCAGGAGTTACGTAGCTTAGCTGCAAACAATTATCAATTAAAATTCGACATGTAGCAAATCTGGAATGATCTTGATTTTTAACAGTAGCTAATGCTGTTTGTAAGAATACGATTTCAGTAGGTTGAAGAACAGATTTAGAAACAGAAAGAAAGGATGTACTCGCTACTGTCAACTCGCCGTCTTTGTTATTATTATGTTTATCTCTATTGTCACTGTCACAAATAGATACATGATGAAAACGATTGCAATTAAAAATTTTAATATTGATGCTTATTAGTAAGACAACGAAACAACATTTTTTATCACTTAAAATCTTTTTTCTAGCCGTAATATTAGTTAATAATTTACACTGATGTGATTTGTGGTTTGATGTGATTTGTGGTTATTATCGCAAAATAAACAAACAGGTGAATAAGAGTCATTTCTCATATAAATATAAGTTTTCTTATCGTATTTACTGTTCGGATTATTACTCGAATGAAACGTACAAGCAGTGAAAGGTAAAGTATTTGTGTTAGAAGAATTAATGTGTTCTTGCGCTTTTAACTCAAATTTTAAAATATCGAACACATCTGTAATTTTCCAGGTTCCATCTTCATTTAATTTACGACTAATAATTAAATTGAGCTCCTCTGGAAGCTTTTCAAGTATTATTGAGACAAGTAAAGACCCGTACATCGAAGAATTAATATCAATATTTTCTAGACTACGTATCTGAATTTCCACAGTATCCCGAAGATTTCGCAAAGAACTTACGTTTTTAATACTGTTAATGCGTTCAAGCTTTAATTTTCATATAAAAAGAAACTGTCAATTGTTTATTCAAAAATCTTTGTTATAAAATATCTGAAGCTATAATGTAATTTTAATTAGAAAGCAACAGACCATTAATTGCTGAATATGCTTGTCCTTGAACCAAGTTCCTTAAAAAAGTCATTTTTTGAATATTGCTTGGGTCATCATTTTTATTTATAACACGGTCAAAATTTTCCCAAAAGGGTTGCCAATTTTCCCAATTCCCGTCAAATGCTTCAATTTTCAAGGTTGGAAGCTTAATCAATTTATTACTTTTAAATGTTACTGTAGAACTCGCATCGTCGTTAGATTTAATTGATTTAATTAATTTAAAAAATTGTTTATTTTAGAATTCTCTCATGAAGCCTAATGTAAAGTCAATTGCTAAACTATTGTTAATTTGTAACTTATCTGCGTCATCAATTAAAATTGAGATTTCATCATCTAAAATCTTAATTCTCTCAAATCTATCATTCGCCGTTTCTCGTAAATTAATAAGTTCTGATAAATTTTTATTATGCTCAACGTCTTCCATTAAATCGTTGGCCTGATCGACATTTCACAAATCCAACGTCAAATTTAAAGGAGAATTTCTAACTTAAAAGCATTTATTTCACAAAGGCAATTAATTTTAGAATGTTTTACTTAAATAGAACGATTTAAAGTTATAATTTTCACGGACTTTAAAATTTATAATATCGTGTAATAATTTGTTTAAAAGAAACTTATCAGTAAACGACAAAGAGCAATAAAATAAAGCTGCTGCGTTAGCAAACTAACGCAACAATTGGCGACATCAATCTAAATATAATAGAAGGCGGCAAAATTTACAACATTAGGCCCTTTTATAACACAACTTTTCAAAATAGCTAAACTTCTCTAATCAATAACACAACGCGAGCAACAAGAGAATGTGCAATGTACTTCAAATTATTACAAATGAGCTCGATTAAATTATTACGGAAAAGGATCAAATTATCACAAATAAGCTCAAAAAATAATAAAGAAGACACGGGAATATTTAAATGTGACAATTCTGATCACTTTTGTATTTTTATTCTATTGCGAAAATGCAACAAATATAATGCCCTTAGTGATGGAAAAAATTAGTTACAACACGATTAATAAACGACTCTACCATCAAAAAATTTCCAGCCTATGTCAACTGGGACACCTTGCAACTAAATCTAAATTCCGATAAAGCATATTATATCTTTTAAAAATAAATTTCTAAATTTTTGTAATTAAGCATTTTTGGTTGTTACTAAAGTAATAAAAAAAAAAACACTTTTAAACCCTTGGATCACGAGATGTATTCTTAAATCTTTAAAAAAATTACAGCGTTTGTATAATAAGTTTCTTAAAAAAAAACTCTTAAAATTGAAACTAATTACAAAACCTATAAACGGCTGTATTAATCAGTTTTAAAACGCTCAAAGATACATTACTATTCGGAACAATTAATGAAACACAAAAATGATTAAAAAAAAACATGGCAAATTACATAGGTAATAGGTTAAAGGTTTCTATACAGAAATTTACTTTCGAATAATCTTTAAGTAAATAACGATTGTAAGTAAATCCTTATTAGCTAAAACATTTAATCAGCTTTTTGTAAAGATAGGTTCAATTCTACCATCAAATATAGCAACATTACAAATACCCTTTGAATCTTACGTTACCTCAAACAACAATAGTTGTATGTCTAATCCAAAACTTACGGAAAAAATTATTATTAGAAGCAGTCTCTTTGTTAAAGCCAAAGAAAAGCGTAGATTTTGATGTTATAAGTAGTAATGCCGTATTCAAATAACTAAAATACATTACAATTCCATTGTTACATATTTTAAATTCATGTTTAAAACATGGTATTTTTCCAGATAACCTAAAATTAGCAAAAAATCATTCCAATTTTAAAATCACGTAATCCTTCTGAAGTTGCAAATTTTTGTCTAATCTCAATTCCTACTTGTTTTTCTAAAATATTAGGTTGAGTTATGTATTATAGGCTTTATTCTTTTTTAAATGTAAGTTATATTATTTACCATAAACAATTTGGATTTAAATCTGGCCATTCCATCGATCATGCAATCATCTCACTTGTTCAAGACACAATTGAATCCTTTAGTGAAGCCAAGCATACCCTAAGTCTTTTTTTTGATTTAAGTGAAGCTTTCTATATAGACAATCATCAAATCCCTCTATCGAATCTCAAAAGTTATGGTATAAAAAATACTAACTTGTCCTGGTTCGAGAGCAATTGACTAATAGGAAGCAGTATATAGCATATGATGAAGGAAAAACTAATTATGATAAAAGTAAATTTAATGTGACTAAAGGATCAATTTTAAGATTACTTCTATTTCTTGTTTATATAAAGAAATTAAATAAATTTTCTAACATTTTATATACAATTTTGTTTGCTGATGGTTCCAGCTTGTTTTAATCAATAAAGATATTAATATAATATATTAAACAGTAAACAAAGAACTAGACAAACTAACCAAAAGGTTTAAATAAAACCAATAAACTTTAAATATTTCTAAAACAAAACACACTTTATTCCACTTTACTATTATGTAGACGATACATTAAAAATCAGATATTCCCTTAGAATTTGTGGACCTTTTTATTGATAATAAATTAATAAAGAGAGAGCAATCAATAAAATTTTTAGGCCTGTTTCTTGACAAAAATGCAACCTGGAGGAAACATATATGAGTAGTTGAAGATAAAATATCTAAAATTTAGGTAAAATGTACAAAGCTAAGCTGTTATTAAACCAATCTTGTTTTAAAACATTTACTTTTCTTTTATTCATTGCTACTTAAGATATGCAAACATCATACCTCTATCATCTTCATATTTCCATGTTCAAACTTGATCAAAATACATTACCATTCTTATTATATTCAATTTTTGAAAAAATAAATCACATTTACCCTACCAGATTTTAAAAATACAATTACATTTAATCCAAACTTATTATTCTGCTACTAAATTCTTTATTGTTAACCGAGGACTAAAAATGTGGAACATAATATTAAATAAGGAACTGAAAACTAATTATTCTCAAATTATTCTCAAAACAAAATTTAAGCAAATACTTTCGTTAAATGAAAACGTACTAAATTTCTTTTACTAATGCTACTTAAAGTTAAAAACAATTATAATAGTTAATTGAATAATAAAGTTATTGCTGTAGGTTATTAATACATAATTAATCAACATATGTACATATATTTTTTATTAGTTTAAATGATAATCTTCTTTTTGAGAAAACAATTTTTATTTTTGCGTTGTTTATTAATATTTTACTTTTAATGTTTAATTTGCTTTTACTGAGTTGGCAATAAAAAGTATTATATAATTTAATTAAATAAGTTAAACTATAAATTGGTCTAACAATAAAATATGTTTTATATGAAATAACAGCTTCTTACTTCAAACGAATTTCTAAACTTTTATTTGTCATTTTAATATTTTATCAAACTTTGTTTCTTTTATTTTACAAAACAATTCTTTTATATTTTATTCGTTTAAAAACCATAACCTTTAAAACCTAAATTATAAATTCACATTATCTTTTGTAATATTAATTCAGAGATATATACATTGAGGCTATATTTCTAACTTAAAAGTTAACTTTTAAGAAGCATTTAAAAAAATAACTGCAAGTTGGTTTGTCAGTATAAATATTTTAAAACTAATAGTTTTAAAAACTTGGTAATGGCTCTAATGCACAATTTGTCAATCTTGGTTGACTCTAATTCTTTAATCTTTGTGTGATTTTTTTGCGAACTGTATTGCATTACTTAGTATATTAGGTGTGATAGTTGGATAAAGATCAACAGTTCATACAGATTAACAGATCAAACTGGAGGAAAAGACAGCATTTTTTCCTGGTATACTTTTAAAGCATGAAATTGCTTCGTGGGTGCTTTTCCGCTGTTTTAAATTTAATTTTTATTTATTTTACCAAGGTATCCCATGCGTATATGCCAAATTCAGATTTGGGACTTAACAGACAACAAGGTTCATTGTTTTGGAATAACTCTGTGACCTTTTAGTGCTATGAAAGCTTCGAATTTTACAATTTTTTTTAATTAGTTTGCCAAACATTTTTGCTGCATTTTAATTTTAAGGATAATGGAGAACTCATGTTTTTAAGGAGCTTTTTCGTACGCATATGTAAGATTTTAATTGAGACACATTCTTAAGCTGACACTTGATACATATTGTTGGTTTTGTCTTCCAATAATAAAATGTTTTGGATGCTTTGCTCAAAAAAAGTAAGTTTCTACTTAGCAAACACAAACCCAAAGATAAGGAAACCCAAGGATTGAAGCATATTTGCAAACAATGAAAGGCTTTGTAACTGTTTCTGCACGTGACTTTTTTTAAAAAAGCAAAATTTTTTTTACAAAATAGCATGATGTATTTTTTACCTGCTGATTCCTAACGCATGAAACTTTTGGAAGTAAAAATTATGTAGTTATTTTTAATTTTCCTGGTCAGACAAAAAAAAAAAAAAGTTTTATATATATATATATATACAGTATTGAACAAAACATTTGCAACCAACATCGAACAATGTTAAAAAGTGTTCCTAAATTTACATGTCTTAAAAACGAAACGAACTATACTACCACAGCAAACAGTTCAGAAGTCTGGAGTCATAGCATGCCAAGACATGAGCAATCAGCTGACAGGTGACAGCACACAGGCAGAATTTCGTTGACAAGTGCCATTTTGCAGCGGACAAAGCAAGTGCAACTTTTTTGGTTTATTTCGTTTTCTTAAATCTGGTCCGTGTCAACGTCACGGAAATTTTTTAATAATTAAACGAAGAATCCAGAAGTTTCCAGAAGCATGCAGAAGCTTCCAGAAGTTTCCAGAAGAAGAACCTGGAAGCATCCAGTAGCATCCAGAAATATCCAGAAACATTCAGAAGCATCCAGACGCATCCAGAAGCTTCCAGAAGCTTCCAGAAGCATCGAAAAGAGGCATCTAAAATCTTCAAGAACAGGTTGTCACAGGTTTATTTTACTATGTAAGAGACATGTAAATCGACATGTAATTCAGTCAGTATATGGAAGTCAATCAGTTAGTGTTATCAAGACAGTTTATCATAGTGAGTTTAATCAAAGTGTTTTATCAAAGAACATCAATACAATAAGTGAAATACAACAAGTGTTTCATTACATAAATATATTCCACATCCAACCAAGACGTTGTGCTCCACAGAGCATTATTGTATCATCACAAGGTAAATGTAACACAGTAAGCCTTGAGAAGCGTGATTATTTATTTTTATTATTTTTATGACTTCAAGTGCAAAAATGGCTTGCGACAGTCTTGGATTGGAACTAAGAAATAAAATTATTGGCGATTACGTAAGTGAATGTCACAAAAAAGTATTTGTGATAAGTATCGCGTGAAAAAATAGACCGTATCAAGACTATGTTCAAAATATCGTTCTACGGGGAAGTTTGCCGCAGATAACAAAGGTGGAAGACCGCGTTCTACCACTTCTAGAGAGAATTCTATGATCGTCAGATCCGTCAAGAAGGATCCCTGGATATCATTAGTCGAAATACAAAAGCAATTAGAGTTGCCTGAATCGGACCGAACAATCAGACGACGTGCTGTTGAAGCCGGATTGTTTTCTCGACGCCCTGCAAAGAAACCACTGATTTCACTAAAAAACCGAAACGCACTGCAAAAGTAGTCAAGCAGTGGTTTTAAGACAACCACCTATCGGTAATGGATTGGCTGCCTCAATCTCCGGATCTCATCCCTATCAAGAACCTGTGGGAGATCGTCAACCGCAGAATTTATCGTGAAGGTGGTCGTAATAAGGATCAACTGTTTGAACAAATTTAATAGGCCAGGGCAGCGATTCTACAAAGTTTCAATGATCACCTGATCGAATGTATGCCTTGAAGATGCACGGCTGTGATCAACAACAAAGGATTCGCCACAAAATATTGATAGCGAAATACAGCTTGGTCAACATTTTGTCGAGTTGCACTTGTATTGTCCAGAAGCAAATCAACTTTTTTTATTACTTTTAAAATAATTTATTAATTTTCGTGTACAAATAATGAACTTTGTGATGAATAAAACTTGAAGAACTTTGTCTCTAAACAGTTACATAGTTATTTCTCTAAATTGAAAAAATGCAGCACTTTTATATAAAGAAACTAAAGTAGCATTATTTGGTTGCACTTGTTTTATCCGATACTGTATATATATATATATATATATATATAATATATATATATATATATATATATATATATATATATATATATATATATATATATATATAAATATTGATTTGATATACATTTAATGCTTTCACATTTTTTAAAAGTGGCTCAGCATGTGAGAGTCTATCCTTATTAAAAACTATTCTTGCAGCATGTTTTTGCTTTCGATATAGTGTGGTTAGTTTGGATTTATGAGTACTCGCCCATGCAACATTAGAGTATATGTTGTAGCTTTCTATAAACGAGAAGTATAGAAACTTTAAACTATCAGGAGACAGTATAGAACTAGCTTTGGAAAGGATACCAATGTTTTTTGATATTTTGTTATTTAATATATCTATGAGATGTTCTCATTAATAAGCATCTCTAGAGGTTTCGTTGCTTGGGTTCTCTCTATTTTTTTAGTCTCTACATTTAGCGAAGGTAAGTCGGGAGATATTTTCATAAGGTCAGATTGAAAAAGGATGTATTTGGTTTTTTCTGTGTTTGGCGATAAATTGTAAGATTTAAACCAACTGTTTATTTTTCAAGTTCAGTATTTGTAGTTTCACAAAGTTCTGTAATTGATGAGGATTCATAAAACAAATTAGTGCCGTCTGCAAACATTATGATATCCAATTTACTTGAGATTTTAGGAAGATCGTTTATGTATATTAAAAACAAAAGAGGTGCAAGAATGGAACCTGGGGGGAAACCGCATTTTATTTTGAGTAATATTGAAATTTATTCTTAATGAGCAATATTGCATTGCTTTCTGACTTGTAAAAAATTTTTAAACCATCTAATGTAGCACCTTTTATCCCATAGTTTTATCTTTTCCAAAATGAAAATGCTTGATCTACTGTGTCAAACGCCTTAAAATAAATAGACTCCAAAGACGTATTTTTTATTTTCAAAGGCGTCATTTATATTATTTATAAAATCAAGAATTGCCTGTTCTGTTGAATAATCCTTTTAGAAAATAAACTGTTTTTTATTTATGATTTTGTTATTTGTTAAATATTTATACAGTTTATTGTATATTACTCTCTCCAAAAGTTTGGAAAATGCAGGATAAACTGAGATACGTCTGTAGTTATTTAGTGTAAATGAATCCACGGTATTTATTATTGGTATTTCTTTAGCTATTTTTAATATATTCGATACAGATCCTGTAATAATTGAAAATTTAAAAAATTCATAGATTGGTTGTTTATCACCGGAAACACATTTACAACCATATAGCTACAAATGCCGTCTATACCAGGAGCCTTATTCTTCTTGGGCAGATTTTTTTCAATTTCTAGTTCTTTATAGTTTAGTCCAGAAAAAATATTCATACAGAAATTTTGGATTGCGATATAGGTTTCAAAGGAGATTATTTGATTTTTTGAAGCCATGTTAGGGCCTATGTTTACAAAAAACTATTGAAGTTTTCAGCAATAGAAATTTTATCAATATATTCAGTTTTGTTAACGATAATTTTATTGGGTAAATAATTTGATTTTGTATGGTTTTTACCTATTAATTCATTCAATATATTCCAGGTTTTTTTAACATCACTTTTGCTTTTTTGTAGCTGTTTTGGTTAATAAACTTTTTCTGAATTCATTCAATTTTTTCAAATAGATTTATGTATTCCTTGTATGTAGTTAAGTTAGTTTTGTTTCTGTTTTTAAAGTACTTGATATAAAGTTGTTGTTTTGTTTTTGATGATTTTCTAATCGCGCTAGTTTTCCATGGGAAGTTTAAATATTTAAGCTTTATTTCTTTCTCTTCAACAGGGAAATGTTTATTGTAGTGATCTAGAAAAATATTTATAAATAAATTGTGTGCGGAGTTTGTGTCCAAGATTACATTTTTGATAGACTACATCCCAATTTACTCCGATAGCGAGTCTTTAAAATTTTTAATACATAATTGATCAATTTTTTTTTTATAAATTTTGGTTTTGGTATTGTTATAGGTTTTTAAATCTTGAGATAATGAAAAATAAATAGGAAAATGATCTGATATATCGGTTTTGATAAATCCTGCTTTTAAAGAGGTTTCCAGAACTGTATTTATTAATATATTTTCTATAGCAGAGACGGAGGTTGGGGTTACCTGGGTAGGTTTGTCGATGATTGAAAGAATACACTATTGAAACAGATTATCAAAAAAGAGTTTAGCAATCGCATTTTCTTTGTAACTTAGTCTGTTAATACTTTAAACACCCCATAAAGAAAATGTTTTTTCCCTTCTCATTTATTTTGAGAAAGATTTTATTTAAAATTTTTTAAAAATTTTAATATATTACCTTCTGGAGGTATTTGTTTTATTTTATTAATTTATTTTTATTTATTTTATTTTAATTTGTCATAGGAAAAAAAATACAATGCCAATTTATATAAATAAAATTTACATGACTGGGGCTTAAAGAAGACAATATATGCCTTACGCCCCGACGTGCCTTACATCCCAACGTCACTTCGCCCCGATGTTGCCTTACACCCCGACGTCACAACGCCCCGACGTACTTTCATCAGCAAGCGAGTACAATCATTAAAATCTAAATAAAAAATAATTACAAATTTTACAAGTATGTTAAGATCAGTAACTAATCTATAATTAAAAGAAAATTCTAAAAGAAAAGATAAAAAAATAGTTATAATGATAATAATTACACCTAAAGATTAAAAATAAGTTAGTAGGAGAATTTAAGGAAAATTTCAATTAACGACCAGTTAATAAGATAGTTGTTAAAAAGACAAAAAAAATTAAAAAAAAAAGAAAAACAAAAAAAGAAGACAAAAAAAAAATCTTAAAAAGAATTTAACTCATTAACATCGTTAAGAAGTTTTTCTTTGAGTTTTTGTTTGAATATAGAAAGTGAAGAACAACTTTTCAACTGGATGTTTGATAATGTGTTCCATAATTTAGGAACTCTGATGGCAATAGAAAACTTAGCAACCAAATGGTGCAATTTAGGTTTCCAAAATTGTAATTTGAAAATCTTGTAGGGTACTCGTGGTTAATTTCATTGAAGAGTGTATTAAATATTATAGGAGTTACTTTATTATGAAGTTTGTGCATATGTATACGAACTTGATAGAGGTTCAACTGAAAAACATTAAGTATGTGATAATTTTTAAGTAGTTCTTTAGAATGTGTAATACGACGTGCACCTGAAATAATTCTGACAGCGCGTTTTTGTCTATTATGCAATTTTTTTAACTTTACTTACGCTAGAGCTGCGCCATGCAATATTTGCATAGTTTATATAACAAAGTATGAGGGAGAAATATATGATTTTTAAACAATTTTGGTTAAATAAATGCTTAGTTTTGTATAGAATGCCAATATATTTTTTTTAATTTAATCTTTTAATGTTCTTATGTGTTCTCTCCATGTCAGGTTTTTGTCAAGTACCACTCCTAAAAACTTTAATGATGACCTTTAATTTTTTAGAGTTACCAATATAAAGTTCAGGAAGTTTTAATGGAATATTTTCTTTATAGTGAATTCAATGAAAAAAAGTATACTTTGTTTTATTTAAATTTAAGGACAATTTGTTTGCCTTTAACCATTCCGTTAGAATTAAAAATTCCTAGGTTACTATTGTTAATAAAAGGTTGATATCTCCATTAGAAAAAAATTAATTCGTGCCATCTGCAATTAAAACTGAATTTAAAATGTTTAAAAACTTATGGAAGTCGTTTGCATAAACAAGGCATAACAGTTAAATAAAACACCGCTATTTATAGTCAAGTAATCAGTTTTTCCTTCTTCGTGTGCTATGTATTGTTTTCTATTGCTTAGATAACTTTTGAGCCATTTTAAATATGTGCTTTTAATTCCTTAACTTTCAAGTTTTTTTATTAGAATATTGAATTTTTATAAAAATTTTTAACGGAATATTGAATTTTTATAAGAATATATAAGAATTTGCTACGGCTTACTGTATCGAAAGATTTGCTAAGATCTATAAAAACTCTGATGATAAACTTGCTTTCGTCAAATGCTTTAAATATATCCTGAACAATATTAGCAATGGCATGGTCAGTTGAAATCCGTGGCCAAAATCCAAACTATTATATAGAATATTATTTGTATTTAGAAAAGTTAAAATTCGGTTATACATATTTTGCTCTAACAGTTTTGAGAAGCAAGGAAGAATTGAAATTGGTCTGTAATTTTTAAAATTAGAAATGTCTCCTGATTTGAATATAGGTATGACTCTTGCAATTTTAAGTTTCTCCGGATAATTACCTATTTTTAAAGACAGATTTAAAAAATGCAAAAGTGGGATTATTAAGTATTTTATCGATTTTTTAATTAGATTACTCCAATTATTATCATACCCCATATTTTTGGTTAGTTTTAAAAGACATACTGCATCTAAGAATTCTTTTTTAGTAATTTCATAAATACCCACCTTAGAGGTCTTATTAGGAGTAAAATATGACTTAAGGATTACTTTAGCAACTTTTATTTTCAACGCTAAAGTGAAACCTACACTGACAAATAATTGATTAGGTGTTTCAGAAATTAAAGATTTATTTGCAATAATTTTATTTTCAATGTTTAGATTTATAGGAAGACTATTTTTGTCA
>NC_088934.1:56120000-56152500 GCF_038396675.1 Hydra vulgaris
CTGCAAATAATTTGCAAATCAATGATTTTTGTGACGTAATACGCAATTCATATAAAATAAATAAAATGTATGGGGAAATACAAATTAAATTTTTGTTAACTTAATTAACTTTTTTTGTTCAAATTTTTCCATTTCCTTGTATTGTCATCGAAAATGATTAAGTGTGCAAAATTTGACCAAAATTGGTTGAGAAAAAAGCTTTCAAAAATTGATTTCAAATTTTGTGGCGCACAAACATATATATATATATATATATATATATATATATATATATATATATATATATATATATATATATATATATATATATATATATATATATATATATATATATATATATATATATATATAGAGAGAGAGAGAGAGAGAGAGAGAGAGAGAGAGAGAGAGAGAGAGAGAGAGAGAGAGAGAGAGAGAGAGAGAGAGAGAGAGAAAGTAACCTTATATAAAGCATGGAAAAAACTTATCTGTGTCACCCGAAAAAATCAAGGACTCCATCACTAACTAGGAACATTTAATTCAATTTTACTTTAAATTCGTCAAGAGTTTTAAGAGTTTTAAGTTTATTAGATAGGATTTTGTTCCATACTTTTGGTCCTCTAATGAATAATGAAAACTCAGTTGTGGCATAAAAACCTTTGGGCTGAATATAGGTGTTGTTTGAATATCTGGTTAAGTATCTATGTTTTTTATTTTGAATAACGAATTAAAAATGTTTAGTGTCGTTGTTTTATTAACTTTATACATGAAAATTAAAAGATGAAAAATATTTATTTGGTAGACTTTGAGTATATTCAGCTTTATAAATAGTTCTTTGGAGTGAGTAAAACGGCCTACATTAGATATTATTCTCATTGCATGTTTTTGTTTATTAAAAAGTTTTTTAATTTTGTTTTGATTTGTGCTACACCAAGCAATGTTTGCGTAATTCAGATAACTATGAACAAAGGAGAAATATAACAATTTTAAACTAGTTTGATTTTAAAATGGCCTTGCTTTCTAAAGTAGGCCAATATTTCTTGAGATTTTACTTTCAAGATAATGTATATGATTTGTCCAAGTAACGTTTTTGTCAAAGAGTACTCCTAAAAATTATAATGATTGTTCTCTTTTTATAAATTGACTACCAATATAAAGTTTTGGAAGTTTTAAAGGGATTTTATCGCGTTCATGAAAGCGATGGAAAAAAGAATACTTTGTTTTATTTAAATTAATTGATAATTTATTTGCACTAAGCCATTCTGTGAGTTTTATGAGTTCCATGTTAACTGAATTAAACAACATTTTAATATCGTGACATGCGTGAAACAAATTTGTATCATCCGCAAACTAAATAGTGTCTAGTAACTTACAAGATTTGCTTAAATCATTAATATAAATTAAAAATAAGAGTGGTCCTAAAATTGACCCTTGTGGAACACCACATTTTATATTCATATTATCAGTTTTTCCGCACCTAAATGAAATGGATTGTTTTCTATTTGAAAATTAGCTTTGAAAACATTTAAAATTTGAATCCCGTAATTTTCTAGTTTATTTAATAGAATATAATGATCAACAGTGTCAAACGCTTTGCTAAGAACAATAAATACACCTAGCGTATGTTTATTTTCATCAAATGCCTGAAAAATATTTTAAACAAGATGAATAATTGCTTGATCTGTGGAGTGACTTTTTTTAAATCCAAATTGTTTGTTATAAGAATATTGTTATTTTCTAGAAAGGTAAATAGTCTATGATATATTATGTATTCTAATAGCTTTGAAAGGCATGGTAGTATTGAGATTGGTCTGTAATTGGAAATGCTGGTATCATCTCCAGATTTAAAGACTGGTACCACCCTTGCAAGTTTAAGTTTATCAGGAAAGATTCGTTGTTCAAGAGACAAAGTAAAAATATGCATGAACGGAGATTTTAAGTATGAAATTGATTTTTTTTAATACATTAGTGCAAACATCGTCAACGCCTAGACTTTTGTTTGGTTTTAAATTAGAGGCAGCATTTAATAATTCTTTTTCAGTTAATTTATTATTTTCCATTATGGTATTATTAGCGGTTAGGTATGATTTAAAATCAGATTTATTAAGTTTAATTTTTGATGCTAAATTTACGCCTGAATTAACAAGTGTATGATTAAACGATTAAGCAATTAAAGATTCATTAACAATTTCGCAGTTATTTCTAATGAGTTTTTTCGGAAGACTGTTACAATTTATACTTTTTTTACCCATGACGTCATTTATTAAACGCCATGTTTTTTGTGAATTGTTTTTAAATTTTATTAACTGGTTAGTACAGTACGATTTTTTTGAAGACTTTATAATTGATTCAAAAAGTCGTTTGTAGTTTTTATAATTCGACTAATTTTCAAAGGTTCTTTTTTTAATAAATTTTTCATAGGCGTTGTTTTTTTTTTGATGATTTTATGATACCCGGTGTTATCCACGGATTTTGAAATGTTTTTTTTTAATAAGTTTTATAATTTTTGGAAATGCTTCATTATAGTTGTTTTGAAATATCTGATTGAAACTGTTATAAGCAATATTAACATTTGTAGTTTTCAGGACCGGTCCCCAATCTGTGGAAGATAAAAGGCTTTTAAAATGAACAATGGAAACGTCATTAATTATTCGTTTAGTAATTTTAACTTTTTCGGAAATTTGATTGATTTTTTGTTTTGTTGATGTTATAAAAACCGGAGAATGGTCTGAAATGTCTGCTACAAGTATTCCAGTTTTAATTTTTATGTAAGAGAAATTGTTAGTTATAATTTGATCTATTGAAGTGCATCTTTTGTAATTCTAGTAGGTTTATTAATAGTTGGAATAAAACTACTTTGATATACAATATTGTTGATACTTCTAACGTTTTTATCTGCGTCATATTTCAGCACGTTCAAATTAAAATCCCCACAAAGTATGTGCATTTTCCACAAATGTCTTTGTTTGTAATTAAACTTTTAAATTGTTTAACAAACATTTTTATATTGCCAGAAGGTGGTCTATATATAACATTCAGATTTACATTTTTGTGAATTTTATTTATAACCTCAATTGTTAAAGATTCACAATCATTAGTGCCCAAACAATGGTCCATGCGTAGTTTAAAAGTTAACGAATTATGCACAAATACGCACACTCCTCCGCCTGTTCTTCCAGAGCGTCTAACTTGATGAATAAACTTAAAATTATCAAGTTAAAAATTAGAGTCATTTTCAACTTCCTTATCCCGACACCATGTTTCTGTAAGGCAAATAATTAGAAAAGTAAGTTTGGTGCTAAATAAAAGTTGTTTTAGTTTCTCAAAATTTTATCGAATACTCCTAATATTCAAATGTAGTATTGAAAATTCACCAAGACCTAGGTCATCAGTAAGAGTTGAAATATCTGAGTTATAAGGCTATTATTTAGCATTATCTCATTATTTCTATGAAAAGTTTGCATTGCATCTGCGTCTAAATAATTGTCTAATAATATATTTTTAGTTACTTGAAAAGGTTCAGGTTTTATGTTTTGTGAAGCGGTTTCTTTAGCCATGATATTTAAAATAAATATTCAAATAAATAATTATGCAAATAAACAAATCTTGAAGTGTTCAGTTTTTATGACCCTGCATTGTTAACAGCTCCCTCAAATTAAGGGGGTTTAAAACTTTATATGGTCATAGTTTTTGAAAAATATGAGATTATTCCATGAAACTTGAAATTTGTTGATGAGTGTAAATTTAGATAAAAATGGTAAAGAAAATATTTTATAAACTTGTTGCTCCCACATTACAGGCTAAGTGGGCCCAAAAATTGGGTTTTTTTTGTTCCCAAGCTCCAATCACCCCAATTCTTTGCAAAACATTCTTTTTTGATATAAGCATAAACATACAAAAATATATATATAAATATATATATATATATATAAATATATATATATATATATAAATATATATATATATATATATATAAATATATATATATATATATATATATATATATATATATATATATATATATATATATATATATATATATATAAATATATAAACAAAAAACATGTTTGCAAATACAAAAATATAACTAAGCGTTTTAATTGTTTTTTTAAAATCCCTAACAATAAGTTTGTCATAAACAACTATAGAGTACATACCATTCGTTCTGTGCTTCTTCGAATTATCAAGCAAGTAGTCCTTATTGATTTACAGCCCAGTTCCTTTCAATTTTCTTGCATTTTTAAGAACTTTAACTTTATCTTTATAGCTTAGTAATTACATCACATTTGCTCGAGGTTTTTTTGGATTAGCCTTCCAGTTCTATGAGCGCGTTCAATGATAATTCCTTTTAAATTGAGATTATTTTCAAACAATTTTAAAACTTTTACCTCCGATTCTTCCCAACTTTCAGCTTCGTTTTCCGGAAGACCTTCAAGTCGCAAATTATTTCTGCATTGCCTATCCTCAAGCTGCCTTAGTTTATTTTTTTCATCATCTGCACTAGTTGCTTTAAATCTAATTTATTTCGTCATTTCTTTGAATTTTTTTTCCTGTAATTCTTGAATAAAATTTAAACCATTTTCAAAATCAACTTGTTTCTTTTCGTGTTGTTTAAGTGCTTCTTTAGTTATTTCAAGTTCTGTTTTTATTGTTTAATTTTCTTTTTGCAGTTTTTTACACGTATCTTTAATTGATGTCATTTCTATTGCTAAATCATTAATTCTATCGTTTGTTAGCTTAATATTTCCACTAATTATGTTCCGAACATCTTTTTGATGTTTTTCAAACATTTCTTTAAAAATTTCTCGCACTAGTTTTACAGATATTTCTGAATCTTCAACTTTTAATCCAACTCTTTTTGTTTCTTTATTATTTTTATCCATTTTTTTTTAATTCGTGACTCATTTATTATTTTAAACTTTTTATTTTTCATATATATATTTTTTTATTTTTTAAAAAGCGGCTTAAACACGTCCGGTCGCATCGAAAACCGCACAGATAATATAACCCTAATAATATAATTTAATATAATATAATAAGATAATATAACCCTATCTAATATTGTTATCATATGGTTTTGCTTGTTTTAGTTTTATATTTTGTTTATATTTGATTATATATAATATAAAACAAATTTGTGAACAAAAGTGTGTGGAAAAGGTGGGATAAGTGTGGAACAGTATAATTGCATACAACTTTTAATTTATGCAGAAAGATAACCTTTCCGTTTTGTAAAATGCTTTAAGTTTTTACGTAATTAGATTTCTCAAATGATTTTATTATGAGCGCAAACAGTAAAAATTAATAACGTTTATATGAATATATTTTTCTAAACTGAATAAAGTAAAATAAATAATTTGATGAACAAATAGAAAATAAATAAAAAAAAAAATGAAAGAAAACGATAAAAGAAAAAGGAAAAGTATTTTTAAAATACTTATTTATAATTTCTGTATTTTTTGATTTTAATTGATTAGCCGATGTGCGGAAAGAAATCCATTACCCTTAAAGGTGGATTTCCACAAGATGAATTTATTTGCGCAAAGCTAATTTTTTCGTCGATAAGCATGCGCAGAGAAAGCATTTCTGTCAAAATTAACATAAATGTTTTATATGGGCATGCTTATAGACGAGAAAATTCGCCTTGCGCGTATATTTTCGTCTTGAGGAAATCCGGCTTAAGTTAAGGCTTTATAATATTAATAATTTAAAGATAATGTTCAGGATTAGTTAAAAATATTTTATGAAGAAAGATTTTTTTAAAGAAAACAAAATTTCACGACTTTTACACAAACACCACGTCACAAACGCAACAGATGACACTTATACGTTAAATTATATACCATAAAATAAGGGCAGTAGTTGTCTAATCATAAATAACAATTTTTTCGTTGTAAAAGAATATTTGCAGATGACAGGAGGTCTTCATAAACATTCAGTTCAACATTATGAGCCATTGTATTAATTTAGCTCATATATTTAGTTTTAAATTCCCGTTCTCAACTTGGCAAAATACATTATTAATATAAAAAAGTTGACCGAAAATGCCCGCAGTGTTATTACGGACATGATAATTATATTTTTAAGTAACAATATTTCTGATGTTCTTGATTATTACCCTGACCACTGCCCTGTTTCATATTGCACTCATGATAGTTTGAGTAAATTTCAATAGCAACTGCATAATAGTGTTTTTCTCCAATAGAGTCGCTGTTTCAAATGAGAAAATCAAATTTATTGAGAAATTATTTTTGAGGTATGATGGAGTTAAATATAGATTTAAAATACTAAATACTTAAAAAATAAAAAGTAGGCAAAGATGTGGATGTTGTCCTTGATTTTACCGCAAGTTTTGCATTTGTTGTTTTTAACAACCTGTTGCCTTGTGCATTTGGCTATCAAGGCGGAAGAAGAAAGACTGTTGTGTAAAAATTGATAGAATTTATTTTGCGTAGGTCCGCATGCGTGGGAGGTAAAGTTTTTTTTTCCAAGTTTGAGTCCATGGCATTGTTTTTTTTTTTTTAACTCTTTCAGAAATGTTCTGCTGGCACGACTGTATTTTTGTTTTTTGCCACTTGCAAGTAAAAGTTTTTTTTTAATTTTATGGGTATGTTAAACAGGGACCCGTTTTTGTCTAATATTTCAACTGTTGTTTTGTAGTACTGAGTCGTTTTGTTGTCCCAGTGTTTTGAAAAATTGTTTTGTCTTGAAAAGTTCCAGCTTTGGTTTTGGTTCATAATTTTTATAGGTGAACTTGCCAACCAATACTTTAAAAACAGTAATAACCGTGGAGTTGGTCCTCTCCGCATTCTTTCAGTTGAAAGAATGTTTTGAGGAGAAGTGTAGGACTTTGCTCCTTTAGGAGATAAAATTGCGAGATCACCGTTTTGGGTTTTTTTTTTTTTTTCACCGTTTTTTTTTTTCACCGTTTTTTTTTTTCACCGTTTTTTTTTCTCTGTTTTAATATAATATAAGATTTTACAACTTCGTAATGTAAAATTTCAATAAATAAAATAAGTAAAACAGATAGGGACTCAAAGAAGATAAGGATGACAGTATGTTATCGCAATCTTTTCATAGAGCCCCTATAACAAGATTTCAAAAAAATATCGTAATATGTTACAATTTGCGTAATAAAATTTAAATAAAATATCGTAATAAAACGCGTAATTCGCTAATAAAATTGATAAGCAACCAACAAAAGTAGAAATAAAACAAAAACAGACTTATGAGAAATTATTCAAAGTATCATTAACCAAAATCATTTCTTATATTTTAAAAATTTCTTTTTTTGTTAAAAACTTGAATGAACTTAACGAATTTACCGTACCTTTGAATCTTTTTTCCATACTTTTGGACCTCGATATAGAATGATGTACTCTGAATATTTGTTTATTATCCGAGGCAGTTTATATGTGTTGGACATATTCGCTCTAAGATTATAGCTATCATTTTTATTTATTTTAAACTTGTTATTAAAGCTTATAGGAGAGATATTGTGATAACGATACATGAAAATTAAATGCTGGTAGATATTTATTTCAAACACATTCATCATTTTCATATCTTTCATTAAGGGCTTAGCGTGTTCACGCCTATTTTTTGAGTAAATGATTCTGCAGGCATGTTTTTGAAGACTATAAATTTTTTTAATCTTTGCCGCTTGAGTACTTGCCCATGAAATGTTTGCATAGCTGATGAAGCTATAAATTAGCCCAAAGTAGATTAATTTAAGACTATTTTTATTGACGTAGGAGCGAACTCGATACATCAAACCTATTATTTTGGTGATTTTTGACTGGATATATATTGTATGTGGAAGCCAGGATAATTTTTCATCAACAATGATTCCTAAGAACCTTATATTGGATTGCTTTTTTTTTTTTTTTCTTTTTTTCTTTTTTTGTTCATTTAACAATATTCTCTGGTAAAAGTGTCGTTGGTACATAATATATGAAGAACACGGAAACTCGAAGAGGATCATAAGATCCTGTCACCGAGAACCGTTTAACAATACAAAAATTATAAACCAATTATTTCAAAAAAATATAAAATGAAAAGTAAATACCGTTTAAGAAAACCTTCATACAAATAAAATAACCTCAATTATAAAATCACCGTTTAACTAAACAATAAAAAAATAAAATCAACTATTTGAAGTTAGTAAATACCGTTTTTATGAAAACCGTCATACAAATAAAATACCGATTAAAAAAACAATAAAAAATAAAAACAAATATTTACTAGTATATCATTTAGAGATAGGTTAGGCAACTTGAGAGGAAGATTTTCTTCTTGTGTTTTTTTGTGAAATAGTATATATTTTGTTTTCTCAGCGTTAAGTGAGAGTTTGTTTGCCTTAAACCAGTTGTTTACTTTACACAGTTCAATACTCATGTCTGCATATAATTTCTTGATATCATTGTTTTGGACATGTAAAAAAAACTTGACCGCTCTAAAATTGATCTTTTGCCACAGATTTTCAAAAATGGCTTTATCCAGATGTTCTATTACTCATTCAGGAGTGGGCAGCACGTTTTTCAAAAAACACACTTTTGCCATGTGCTAGCATATTTATCAACATTGTCTTTCCCCTAAGTGACAAAGTACGTAGGTCCAGAAACTTGAGTTTTTTCTCTACTTTGATTAGAATTACTAGTCAGTTGAAATTTGTAGTTTTACTCAGACTGGTGTATAAAGTAACACCTAATATTTTGAAACCGGTGTTATTGTTCCGCTCTATGTTGTCCAATTCTTGATACATTTTAGGATCAAAATCCCCATGAGCGAGACCCTTGGTTTTTGAGGCATTGATAGCTGAACCACTCGCTTTTCAAATAGTTTTACTTTTTCAAAAATATATTGAACAGATTTTACGTCCCAGGCAAAAAAAGTTAGAATCATTTATGTACTGCTGTAATTTAAGAGATTTCAGTGTTCCTGGCAGTGGAAAACCCTCTATTCTGCTGTCTGCTTTGATCATTAAAACAAGAGCTCCGGCAACAAAATCATACAACAGAAAAGAGAGAGAGCCTTGTCTGACTTCTCTTGCCGTTGGAAAGAAAGCCGAAAAAAAACCGCAATTCAAAACTTCTGAATATAGAGTGTTCATAAAAGATACAAATTTTATCCGATATTGAATTTTTGGCGAATTTGCAGCAATAACATACGGTCGAATTTATCAAACGCCTTATCTTGGTCTAATGATAAAATGAAACAAGACATAGTTTAGACTGTTTTTTTGGTGTTTTCGTTTTGGTGTAAATGTTTTTATAATATGAGTTTAGTATTTCCCCAGGTTTACTCGTCAATGTGCCGTCATTCTTGCGAATTTTGGTAACTGACTTGTTCCGCTGTTGAATTTTTTCCTAAATATTCAAAAATTTTGAAGGTTTCTTCGATTAGTTTTTGCTTCGTGCGAATAAACGCTCCAGGAAACTAAAGCAAAAAAAAAAAGCATCGCGTTTTTCTTTCATGCTATATAAATTCGGGTTAGCGTTTTGTTACTCTTGTTGGATTTCGTTTTTAATTCTTTTGATGTGTTTTTTGTTTTTCGCACTTTCCTGTATCGATGTATTTTGTAATTCTTCTCTAACAAAAAGTTTGAAGTCATCCCACCATTTTAAAATTGACTTGTAGGACTGTTTTTTTGTTTGCCAATTTTGAGTTAAAATTTTCGTTCAAATTTTTGCTTATGCACCTCTATTTCCAAAAGGGAACAATTTAATTTCTAGTATTCTGGTCCTCTCCTAGTTTTAATAAAATAGACGGTTGTTGTTTGGAACTCATGGTCGGTAAAAGGGTTGCTGAGAATTTTGGTGTATGTTGTTCTATTGAAGAAATTATCAGGGCAGTAGATTTTATCGAGTCTACATTTTACTCTCTGATTTCGCTATGTGAATTCTCTTTTGTTTGGGAATTTGAAACGAAAAAGATTACTACTCAATTTAAATACAACTTCGGAAAAGGATAACCAAAAATGTAGTAAAAACGTTTACGAGTTAATAAAAGAATTTCGAATTCGAAAAAGATCTTAACCATTCAAAATAATCAATAAAAATCACAAAGAAAAAGGAAAAAAAAGAAAGGAAAAAGAGAAGTAAAAAGTTATCTATTAAAAAAGAAAAACAAGAATTTGATTAAATCTAATTTTTATTTAACTTGATTTTGTTGTATCTTATCTTATTTCATTATTTTAATTTATTACTATTACACATTATAATATTATATACAATACATTATGATACATTATATATTATACATATATAATATATATATATATATATATATATATATATGTATATATATATATATATATATATATATATATATATATATATATATATATATATATATATATATATATTATTGTTGAATATATTACTGTTACTCTAAATTTTTAAATTTAGTATTTAATATATTATTAATTTCATTTATATTTGTTTTATGTTATTTCTGTTTTCGTTTATAATATATTTATAATATTAGATATTATTTTAATAGAGTTTTCTATTTGATTTATAATAGTTATTTATTCTTATTTTTGGTTAGTGATATGATATTACTTATTCTATTTTTATTATTATAACTATTAATTATTACTTGTTTGTTCATTAATATTGCTTAATTTACGGCAAATAATATTACTTTTATAATTATTACTATTATAATCAGGCTTGTGGAGCCGAACCGAAGCCGGAGCCGAGGAGCCGCGGAGCTGCTGTTTTTTGGTGGAGCCGCAGCCGGAAAAATCTGGCGGCTCACGGCTCTCTTCTATTTTTAATGAAATATAACGTTGTTTTTAATAGTAGACAAATATTATTCTCTCATTGTTGAACGAACTTGTTGAATAAATCGTGTTAAATTATTATAATATCGATTGCTAACATTGCTTTATTGACACTTATATTATTATTTTCTGTTTTTAGAATAGGTTTTTATTAGCTTTATTTAGCCTCCCAGTTGGTTTAATTTTAAATCATAATGCATGTAACATGTAATATTGGTAACATAGTCAAGAGAAATTTTTTTTTTTGTTTATAACTTTGAGAAACAATAATTATATTCATTATTAGCGGCAGTTGGGCGATATTAAAAATGGAATGGGGGAATTTTGTCCACCACAAACCCCCTCCGCAATTTTAGGAGCAGCCGAAGTGCAGTAGCTAGATCTCTTACTTCAGAAGTTAAAAATAAAGTTAATCATTGTTTCTTTTAATATAAAACGTTTCAGGTAACGAGAAACTTTGTCTTAATTTTGGGTGTCATTTTACGATTATTATTGTTATTATTATTACTGTTAAACAAAATTCCGACGAGCAAGTTTATTAAATGTTATTTGTAATTGATATTCTCTTTCTTATGTACGCACGTTTTATAAGTAATTTAAAAAAACAGCAACTAATTAAAAAAGTTGAAACTCGTAAAAAAAAAACTGGCGCGAAACCTTTACACTGTTATTATCAAAATACATGTAAACATAAATTTATATATTGCAATTTAATTGAAGAATTATTAAATTAACAGTTTTAATCAGAATATGTTTCGCGATATTTTGTTTAAATAATCCTCATTTCTGGTGAGTTAACGTAACTTATTTTAAAACCTAATAAAGCAATATTAATTAAAAACTTTTTATTCAGAAGGTTTAATTAGTTTAATTACAGATTTATCTTGTTGTTGGTCCGAATAAATCTTAATTAGGATTATATTTTTCAAGTTTAATTTTTCCATTTTAGCATTTCGTTTACAAAGTTGTTGATGTATATTTAACATGACTGATGTGACTAAAAACACCACGGTTGTAAACGAAGATATGTTTGAGGATGAATTGAAATGCTTTTCTTTCAGTGAAAATGAAAAAGCATATTTTTGCCAGATTCTTGTTGAGGAGAATTAAAATAAAAAATTTGTGGCACCCAAGTTAAAATGAAAAAAACCAACATCAAAGATGAAACGTCACATTAAAAAGACCCACGGAATACTTTATCATAAAATTATTCAGGAGCAAGAAAAGAAAAAAAGCCGCACAAAAAAAGAATATAAATGTATCCGAAGTTACTTTGTCAAGAAATCGAGGTTCTCTATCTTTTGGTGAACAAAAAAAACAAAAGATACTTGACAATTTTTTTAACAAAGTTGCTATAAGAATATCGAAAAAAGATTTCAAAAAAGCTTTACATATGTTAGTACTTCAAAATGGAGCTTCGTTTAACATTTTTAGCGGAGATGGAATAGAAGTTTTGACCCGAGATTTGGCAAAAAAATTTGGCATAAAGATCAGTCGTGAAAATATGTGTCAAATTCAGACTTTAGCTGAAAAAAACCGTTCTGATTTGAAAAGCGATTCGAATGGAAAACAAATTTTCCTAAAAGTTGATGGAGCATCAAGACATTGGTGAAGCTTTCTTGGAGTCAATACTCAATTTTTCTCTAGCGGCAAAATATTATTCAAAACATTAGCAGTCATCGACATACATGCCAGACACAAAGCTGAAGATATTTAAAATGCACTTGAAAACGTACTTGATGAGTTTGGCATCCGTAAAGAACAAATCCTTGGAATTAGTACTGACAATGGGTCTAACATGATTAAAATGGTGAACGATTTTGGCAAGACGATTAAGATAAACAAGACTATAGAAACACTACCTAGTGAAGATCTTGATGAAGGCGGAGATTATATTACAGAGGAACAGATTATTGAAGATGCAAGTAGTGAAACTGAGGGTTCTGAATTCTGTGAACAGCAGCATGATGGTTACTTTGACGAAATCTCCAAAAGTATGAACACTATTTATCTTCAACGTTGTGGTGAACATACCCTTTAACTTGCTGTCACCGATGCAATGAAAGAATCGGCTTGTCGTGCTCCAAATGCTATGGATTTTTGCAAAAATACAAAACCTTTTAAAGTAATTTTATAAATTTTTTATACAAACTAATAAATATGTCTATTTGTTATATTTCAAGAATAAAATATGTTCTGTAATATAGGTGGCAGTTATAGACAATGATGGTCGACTAGACTAGTTATAGACTAGACTAGTTATAGACTAGTTATAGACTAGATGGTCGACTACATTTAAAATGCTTAAACGTCTTTTAGAATTACGTGGTGTTGTTGAAGAGCTGGAAGGAAAATATCCAAGAGGGAGTTTTGCAGTGCAGCCATATCAGTGGAAACAAATAAAGGAATTACAAAGTTTTCTTGAAAAACCTGCTTCTGCTACTCAAATCTTTCAGTTTGAGGATCTCACGCCAGGACACTTTGTCTATGTTTGGGAACGGTTAAAAGAACAGTTAATGGAGGGTGATTTTAAGAAATCTGTTTTTGCTAAAGCCATAAAACAATCTATAGAAACTAGGGAAGCAATGCTAATGAGTAATCCTTATTTTTGTGCAGAGGAATGTAAACTTACACTATCAATGTCTCCTAAACGAAGAACAACAGGTATTTTTTTCTCATCATTTACTTTGTGAGAACGTTTTTAAAACTTTGATTAAAAGATTTTACTTTTGATTACTTCGATTAGAAATTAAAAATATATTTATTATTTTTGAGTTTTTTAAAGCAAATTTATTTTGTTATCTTTTCAAAAAGTTTAGGTAGTTGCTGAGGACACTCACTGGTTTGTTCAAAAAAAGATTAATAAGCAAAAGTTTGGTTTTCATAGATTGGAGGAAAAATGTGAAACTTTTTCTACCGAGAGTTCGGATAAGAAAATGAAAGACTTGTCCCCAAAAAAGAAAATTTTTAAGAGAATGGAGCAGGCAAGAAAAAAAAGAGTCAGCAATCTGATCAAGGATCTATTCAGAACATTGGGATTGAGGAGCGAGAATTTAAAGGCGCACTTCGAAGTCTACCTAAACTAGCGCACGACCTTTTGAAACAAAAAGAAACCTTGACGTGCAAAAAACCTCTAGAAGGAGTAGAGTTTTTCCCTTCGATTATACAATCATCGTTCAAAATTGTCACAGCGCTTCCAATGACGCAAGTTAGTGTTGAGCGGGTGTTTTCAGCACTCAAATTTCTGACGCCAGACCAAAGAAGCCATATGACATCGGATCTTAATAATGATTTGGTATTTCTTAAGACAAATAACGAATACATTTGACTTGTTTGAAATTTAATTTTGGGTTTGAAATACAATGATAATAAAGCAAAAAATTATTATTGATAAAATATTTTATTTTATTTTTTGCCCCCAAATCATTTTTTACAATATAAATAATTGGTAGTAATGGATTCACATTTTAAAAATAAGGGTTGGATAAAAACTAATAGGTGTAGTTTTTATCCAACTTGGGAAAAAAGCCTAAATATTTTTGATTTTCATTCAAAATTTAAATTTAATTTATTAGGTCCGGGAGCCGGAGCCGAGCCGGGAGCCGATCTGGGAGCAGGACATTTCTTTGGAGCCGGAGCCGAGCCGTGAAAAAAACTTTTAAGAAGTATGCAATGCATGAACATAAAAGTTAGTATGAGTTTCTGTGCAACTCAATGTGATATATGTTTGTTTTAGACTCATTTAAAATAAACCAGGCTTTATGATCATGGGTACAATTTAACACAATCAAATCACTCAACATGTCTGTGTGTAAGTTGTATTAAAAGTGACTTTCCATTGACTGATGTTTCTTATAATGAATTTAAACTACTCTTCCTTTCAAACAAAATTATTATAACTGATGACTTGCCTTTATCAACTAAACTCTTTCCAGCATCGGGATTGTGTAAAATCTATACTGAATTAAATAAATTCATTACATCACATGCTTCAGTTTCTAATGAAGAAAACTTTTCATCTTTTGATGTAGATTGTCAATATTACGACATTAATAAATTTTGTTCTAATAAATTTGACATCATAAACTCTGTCCCTTTTCCATTTAGACATATCTCCTTTACAAAAGCACTTTGAAGATCTGAACGTATTATTATCATAAATTCGTTTTGAAATCAGCATTATTAGAATTACAGAAACTAGATTATAAATAGAATCTCTTTCCATTTATCCAATTATTATTCAAAATTATAATTTTGAGCACACATCAACCGAATCTTCTTAAGGTGGAACCTTGTATATTTATTAAAAAAACTGATTTATAAAAGAAGAGATGATTTGATCATATACACACCAAACTATTTAGCATCTACTTTTTTGAAATTTTTTATTTGTCGAAATAATTCTTCTAAAAAAATTAAATGTTATTGTTGGTTGCATATATAGACACATGGATGTAAACAACATCAATATCAAAATCATGTTTGTCCTTCTCCAAAAAATATCTACTGAAAATAAATCTGCCTTTCTACTTGGCAATTTTAACATGGATCTGATACAGTCAAACTGTGACCTTGCAGCTTCTGAGTTTTTAAACTTACTTATTATAATATTCGCTCATTTATTACGCTATCAACGAGAGTTACTGACCATTCTTCTACAATCATTGGGATTATCTTTTCAAAGTAACCTCTAACCAAATTATTTCAGGAAATCTAAGAACTTCTATTTCTAATCACCTACCTCAATTTCGTCTTTGTCCTAATTTCAACAAACTATTTATACCACATAGTCATAATTTATAGAGAAGGAACATCAAAAGTTATAATAAAGAATCGTTTAAATCTGAATTATTAAAAGTTGATTAGAATGACATTAACAATGAAAACAATGTTAATTCTAGTTTTGAAGCATTTATTTCTGGAACAACATTGTTGTTAGATGTCATTTGCTACTTAAAAAAATTGGAAATAAGAGCTTCAAGCGTCAATTCAACCCATGGATTACTAAAAGAATAATAAAATCAATTCAAATTCAAAATCTTATCCAAAGGAAAATATTAAGGATACAAGATACAACAAGGATATAAAGATACAACCATATAATTAATATATATAAGGATATACATATAAGGATAAAAAGGATATAAAAATACATATAAGGATATAAGGATGCAACAAATACAATTTGTTGCATCTTTATATCCTTACATGTATTTTTATATCCTTTTTATCCTTATATGTATATCCTTATATATATTAATTATATGGTTGTATCTTTATATCCTTGTTGTATCTTGTATCCTTAATATTTTTCCTTGAATAAGATAATATAATCTTTAAACACTATAAATATACCATAATTAATTTAATAAAACTGAGTAAAAAATATCTTTCAAAATATCATTTTCAGAAAATGTAAAAAATCCCCGTGAAACCTGGAAAGGCATAAAAAGTCTATAATAAATGTCAAATATGTCAATAATGTACCTCGAAATTGTTTATAAGTTAACAAAACATACATAATAGAACAAACTCTAATCTGCGAAGAATTCAATAACTTTTTTACAAATGTGGCTCATAAACTTAATTCTATAATTCACTCATTGACCATCCAAATCTTATTAGTTTGCTTATATCCCCCAACAAACCATTCTGAAATCTCATCACTTATATCTAAATTAAAATCAAGAAAATCAAAAGGTCCTAACTGCATCCCAACAAACATTGTTATTGATTTTAATTCTCAATTTTCACATATTCTCTCTCAGCTATTTAATATCCACTTCTTAAATGGAATTTTTCCTGACATTTTGAAGTTACCTTGTTATCTCAAAACTCTCATGTACTAACTATACACCAATTTCATTTCTATCTAACATTAGTAAGCTACTTGAAAAACTAATGCTTTATAGATTATACTCATTTTTGAGTTCCTTTAACTGTTTAACTGAAATTTAGTTTGGGTTTTAATCATAACATTTAACTTGCCATGCTTTATTAAGAATAACTGAAAAAATGAAAAAAGCATTAGATATTGGTCATATTGCAAGTGGGGTTTTTATCGAATTACAAAAAGTTTACAATACCGTTAATCATACCATTTTAATTTGTAAACTTAAAAATTAAAGAATCCAAAGAGTTGCTTGTATTTAGTTTCAATCTTATCTCTAAAATCGGAAGCAATTTGTTAGCATTAATGGTTACAAATCAAGTAACACATTGTTTGTGGTGTTCCCTAAGGTTCTGTTCTTGACCCTTTATTATTTTCGATTTATATCAATTATCTAAACAACTCTATCCACTTTTCATCTGTCCAAGTCTTATCATTCCTTGTGCAAGAATTTAAATTTAGATTTAAAAGTTTTAGTACAATGGCTAAATGCAAACTTAAGTACTCTAAGCTTGGGAAAAAACTAAACTAATGTTTTTTTAATCTCCAAGAAAAAAAATTGAATCTAATTATAGACGTTTATATCCAACACACCAAGCTAAATGTTTTGGTATTTTTATAGATTCCTCTCATCGAATTTTCATATAGATGCACTTCGTAAAAGACTTAATCAAGCTTATGGCATGTTTCTAATAATTTGCCATTATGTTGATGATTTGCCATTATTTTGCTAATTTCCAGTCTTATCTCAATTACTGTCAGGTTTAGGAACAAGTTGGTAACTGTAATATTAACAAATTGCTATCAGCTCAGCGTCAATCAATCCGAATAATAAATTTTCAACTCCATAATACAGAAACTTCAAGTTTCTTCGAAAAACTAAATATTCCTACCTTGTCAACACTAGTTAGATTTGGTAATCTTATTTTTGTTTTTGACTCCCTTATTTTACCATATGTTACAACCTTATTTTACCCTCTGTTACAACCTTTTTCACGGATAGTCGTTTTAAGCATTCACATTTAAGTAGAAACATCAATAATGGAAAAATAAATGATCTCCCTATAAAACTTTGAGGTATGGTGAAATAGTTATGTGTGCATTGCAAATAAGTTTGAAAAATTAAAACTAATAAAAATAACAAAATAATTTATCATCATTACTTTATTGAAAAAAAAAAAATTAGACAAATTTAAAAAAACATTTTATTCTACTTTTTATCATTACTTCTTTAAGTTTTCTTATTTTTCTTTTTCTTCCTACTATTTTTATAGTAAGTTTATTGTCTTTATTAATTATTATTTTTGATACAGCTATAATTATTATTACTATAATTATTATAAATAGTATTAGTTTTGCTCTAATAATGATTAAAGTTATAATTATTAATAAATTATTGTAATTATATGATTGTAAATTTTGAGAAAAATAAAATAATTAGGTATTATATATAAATTTGTAGAATATATAAATTTGTAGAAAATCACTAAACTATAATTTTTATTTGATACTGTGTTTTATTAATAAACACTCATCATTAATGAATAAATAAATTTATGAAACTTCAATTTATACCAAAAAATTAAATAACAGGAAGTCGTAAATGTCTCAACTACAGTAAATCTTAACAAACTCGTTGAATATGCGGACATTATTATAAAAAGAATTCCTTAGAATTGATAACTTCTGTTTTTTTTAATTTTTTTTTAAACATTTTTAAATGATGGGGGTGGGGGTCTTTAATATAATTATTATTTGAGCTCATTTGTTTTTATAGTTTTTTAGGAGAAACTTATTTTCATGTCTGCATTAAGAAATTAGTTCCTATGATTTGTTTAACAAACATTCTTGGTTTGCATGTGTAAATATTTTCAATTTTTTCTTACAGGCATAGTTAGCATTTAAAAAAAATATTTTTATAAGCAGGTTTTTAAGATGGACCAACTCAGTATAAAATTTTCAATGTTTTTATCTTTTAACTCTCATATATATTTTGACAGCGTGTTTCATGAATACTTTTTATTTTTAAAGGGTTGCTTATGATTAGCGAAACGTTTTTTCCATTCACCCTCTGTTAAGCTAATATATTGATTATCAAAGTAAACAAAACTGCTCAATGAAACGTCACTGTAACAATTAAAAGTGGCTGCAAAAGGTTGCGCAAAACCGTTTAAAGATTAAACATAGGCTTGCTATTACTAATTCCTACAAAAACAGGTAAAAGGTCATCCAAAAAAGATATCAGTAAGTTTGTACAAGCAAATAAACTATTGCCAATATACAAACAAATCTCATTACAAATGACGAACTTTCATTTAACACTGTTGCTAAATGTAAGAGGTTACAAAAACTTAACATATAGCCAAAGGACAAAAAATACCATCTTGTTAAATTACCATTAAAAAATATTTTACTTGATTATGCTAACAACATTAACGCTCAATTAACAACTAAATTTAAAGACATAAAAGCTCACAATATCAGATTTAACTTAAATGTTGCTGAATGTACTCCAAATGAATCCCGTTGTTAAATGAACATTAATGTGCACGCAAATGGAAGTCTTTATAATCTTGAACTTAAACGCATCGTTGTAAATAGGCCATTTGAAAACGCTGATATAGTAAGCGAAGAATTAAGTGAATTCAAACTGGAAATTAAAAATGAAATGGTTAGTACAATTACAGATGGTGCATCTGTTATGGTTAAAATTTGCCATTTAATCAACCCACTACATCACGTCTGCAAGGCCTACGCAATCCATTTAGCCGTATGGGGTGTACGTTAAGTGAAACCAACCGAAGTTTTGGACCAAAACGATAGTTTTGAAATTGATGATAGTGAGGGCGATAATGACTATAGCGATGACAGTAAAGAGCTTAATCAAAGCAATGATCTGGACACCGAATTTGAAACAATTCTGAAACATCAATTTTGAATAAGTTTAGTAGTTTGAATAGAGTTCAGTAGAGGCTTTTGTTTATAAAAGATTATTTTTCAATTTTAAAAAAAGTTCAAAAAATAACAAATTGTTTAAAAATCACCTGTTAAAAATGACGACATATTACAGAAAATTGCAAAGTTTGGACATCAACTTATACCTATTTCATACTGCAAGACACGTTGGAACTCATTATTTGATATGGTTGAACGCTTTGACAAGTAGGCAAGCGTGTTAAAATGTCTCTTATACAAGTGCAGTCTTAATAACAGTATCAGACTCAGAGCTGCTTAAATTTTTAAAGATTTAGTAAAGGCTTTAAAGACTGTAAAATTAGCGGCCAAAGTGCCGTCAAGACTCAAATTTTTTATTCTTCTTTTTTTTTCTGTTTTTTTATAAATATTTTATGGTAAAATTTCGTTGCACATAATTAATAAGAACACAAAAACTCGAAGAGGATTGTAAGATCCTGTCATCAAAAACCGTTTAGCAATACAATAATTATAAACCAATTATTTTTTAAAAACATAAAATGAAAAGTAAATACTCTTTAAGAAAACAATACAAAACACCGTTTTATATCGTTTACTTAAATCTCAAATATAAAACACCGTTTAACAATACAATAAAAAAATACATATTTGCTTACAGCAGAAAAAGTTTCTTGTTATGTGTCAAGCCAATTACAATAATATGAATTTGATATAAGCTAAAACTTATATCAAGTTTTAAAAACCAGAACGTCAAGCAAAAGGAATCCATATTTTATTTCACCTCATGAAATATTTAAACAAGCCAAGTCTCTATTATCTGATACTTTAGATGCTTTCGGAGTAAAGACAAATAAAATCAACAGTTATACTGTTAGCTGAAGATCTTTAATTTAGATTTTTACCTCAAGCAATCAAAGATGGTTATAGAAGATACTAACGTTGATTTTAAGTCGAACTAAATTTTATATGAAAACAAAGCTAAAAAGAGCTATACAAAAAACAAAAATTAAACAAAAAAGATCTTAGTACAAAATTTCTCAATAAAGTCAACAAAAAAAATTTACTTCCAATTTAGAGACTTCATTTCGGTGTATAAAATCTATTTAGCTTTTAGTGCCTGGGGACTGTTTGTAACCAAAATCATCTCTATTTTTTATCTAAGTATAGTTGATGCTTTAAAGTTGTATCAGTTTAGCTTTAATCAAGTTTTGGTCTTCAAAACAATTTCAATCCTATTTTAGTGAATTTTGAACTAGTTGTTGCACCAAAAAATAATTTAAATTGAATTCCTTAAGTTAAAGAACTGAGATATTAAATTTAGGTAATGCTTTGAGTTATTTTTAACAAAAAGGAAGACTGCACTAAGGCTGTTTAAAAAGAAATGAAAATGACTTTTATTATTTGTTGGCTTCCATAATGTTGACTTTGAATGTTCCGTTTATAAGTAAGTTTAAACCAGTCGCAATCCGACCCCGAATACTGTGGTGCAATTTAATTTTTCGTATTAAAGTAAAATTTTAAAGTAAATAATAAAGTAATTTATTTTTAGTTTTCTTAACTTTATTGCGCAATAGGAAAGATTAATACCAAAATAACCTGGTGCTAAAAGGGACGACTGAATGAGAGCAAATTTTACAAATGCAAAATGGCATAATTGCTAACTGGCATATGTGCGAAGCAGTAAAAAAACTGGCACAAGTGCGAATTGGCGTAAGTGTGAATTGACATGAGTGCGCTGAAAAAATTTGCAAATATTGACATAAGTGCAAAGTGTCATAAGCATGAATCAGTTGCAAAAACTGGCATAAGTGCAAATCAGCTTAAATGCAAACTGGAATAAGAGCGCCGAATAAAATTTCAAATATTGGCATAAGTGTGCACTGGAAAAAGTGCAAATTGGCATAAGAGTGAAATACTAATTTGTACTTATGCCAATATTTTCAATTTTCTTTGGCGCACTTATGCCAGTTCGCACATATGCCAATTTTTGTAACTGCTTCTCACTTATGCCAGTTTTCATTTATGCCAGGTCGCACTTATGCCAGTTTTTGCGATCGCTTCGGAATTACGCCAGTTTGCACTTATGCCAATTTTTGCAAAACTCTCTGCCCAATCCGCGCATATGGCAGTTTGCACTTATGCCAGTTTTTACATCGCCTCGCACTTATGTCAGTTCGCACTTATGTCAGTTCGCACTTATTCAGCCTCCCGGCTGAAATAACCTGGGCGATATGTTATTTACCGAAATGTCTATTTAAGGCAATAACACTTGATTCGAGTTTGTATAGTTATTTTTATATATGTTTACATTTAAAAAAATTATAGCATTGCATTGAGATTCCAAATTATGAACTTTTATAGATTTATCATATTAAAAATAATTTTTCATGAACAAATGTACATTTGCCTTTTAGTTAACATTATATAAGTCCTTGTGTTTTGATATTTAAAAAATAGATTTTAGAATATATGATAAATCGATTTTTTTAATCGTATTTTTTATTGATGGAATGTGCTGTTGCGCAATTGTAATTGTGAAATGTCAAAAGGAACGGTAGTCAAAAAACAGCGACAGATCCAACTAAATAAGATCCACGATACAACTCAAAGATAAGGAAAACTTTATTTTCATTTATAATAATTTATAATAATAATAATATACTGTTAAATAACAAGGCGCACTTAAAATATACTTATAAATAGTTAGTCTGTCAGGTGCAATCTTTAATATTATTCTTTTCTTTTAATCAAAACTTAACAACAAATTTAACAAACTGCAATATAAAATTGAGCTTTCTAGTTTTCGAAAATGAAAGTCTATCAATCATTTTTTCAAGGCTTGTGATGATCTGAACCGTAAATTTAGAAGGATACTATCAAATTACGCTAAATTAACATTGACTTTATAAAATGTTTGAAGATCACTGATATTGATGTTTGGGCAATTGGTTTATTTTCGTATAATTTGTGGAACCCTGATTTCTGATCCTAAGTCTAATAGTAACTTTAATGCACTTTTAAATATAACATTGAAGTTTTCTTCATTTTATTGTCTTTTATTTGATATCTTAATGGCATGTTTAAGAACAGTTTTTGCATATTCCTTATCTAATGTTTTTTTTTGAGGTGTGTCACTTAAAGAGGCTTCTATTTAACACATTGGCTAATGAACAAAGAGTTTATACAAAAACGGACTCAGACATTGCATGTTTTGGTAACGCAGTCTGTGTCAAAGAATCCCATTCTTACACTAAGATATCAAATCAAGAGTTTTTACTATAATTATCAAGCAAGATCTTAAGCTTTACACTTTTTGTATTTCTTTTTTGTTTTATAAACTTTTATCTTGACTGGATTATCGTTTAATACACATTACAAATATTTTTTATGCACCAAACAAAATTAAACACTTTTTGATGATAAGATCTTATGATCTTCTTCGAGTCTCCTCTTACTTGTTATAAAGTAAACAAAATTATTTTAAAAAAAAGACACATTGTTTATTGATGCTACGCTAGAAGTATATTTACTTTACAATGACAACCTAAACTAAATTTACAATGATAATCTAAAAAAAATTTACAATGATAAACTAAACAAAATTTAAAATATACATTTTAAAATATTTCTCTTTATTTCTTGAGGAACGCAATTGCAATAATTGTATATATATTTTAAAGAAAAACACGATACTTTTTAGTCTTGACATGTTTCGAAGTTAACATGCTACATTTTCAAAGATAAAATTACAATTTAAAACTCTCGATATAAATATAAAATCAAAATTTGAAGACATTACAGAGAAATATTAACAGACAAAGATTTGTTATAAACTAATTTGGCAACGCCATCTAATTGATCATAAAATTTCCCGTTAAATAAGAAATAAGAACCGGATATTGAAATTTGAAGTAATTTTTGGAACTGAACTTTAAAAAAATATTTTAAACACGTTTCATCTTTTAATTATAAATCAGTAGCTATATCTATAGTTTCGTTAACCGGAATATTAGTAAATATGCTTTTAACATCATAGGAAACTATATATTTGTTAGTTATATCGACTTGTTTTAATTCCTCAGCAAAAGAAAAAGAGTTACAGGTGGAACAAAATTTAGGTATATAAGGAGAGAATAAAATTCTCTACCACCTTTTAGACCAATTATTTCAAAAATTGGGACATTTAAGTATAAACTTGCCAAATATCTTTCTGATTTATTGTCAGAAAGATATTTGGCAAATTTATCACAAAAAAACATTTACTGGTCTTTTACAAAAATTTTCCAGTTTTGTTCCCTATTGTTATAAAATTAGTCTTATACGTTGTTTAATTGATAGAACGTATAAAATCAACAACACATGGCTAGGATTTGAAAAGGACAAAAAAAATCTATCTAATGTTTTAAAAAATAACCAATATCCACCTAAACTAATTGACACTGAAACTAAATTATTTTTTTATAAAAAGTTAAATCCATCTGTGATAAATAGTATTGATAATCATAATATAAGATATTATAAGCTTCCATTTATAGGATTTTACTCAACTTTACTAAATATAAAGTTAATAAAATCATTAAAAAATATTGTAAGATGTAATTTAGTTTTTACTACCAACAAATTACAAAACAATTTATGTATAAAAGATCCACTTCCTAAGCTGCTCAAATCCAATGTTGTTTGCAAATTTTCTTGTGCTGGATGTAATGCCAGTTATATTGGAGAAGCCTCCAGACACTTAACAGCAAGGATTCATAAGCATCTTACTAGTGACAAACAATCTAATGTTTATAAGCATTTAATTTCATTTGTTAGTTTTAAAAATCTAAGTAACTAAAATTGTTTTAAAATTTTGGATTCTGCTTCTAACAAAAACAAATTGAAACTTAAAGAAGCACTCCATATTAAATGGGAAAACCCATCCTTATATAAACAAACTGTTCATTATAATATAAATTTGTCCATCTTGTTTTTTTTTTGTTTTTTTTTTAATTTACTAATAATTTTCTTTTCATTTTTTTGGTATTTACGGTATTATAATTTGTATTATAACTTTTATTGGTTTATAACAAATCTATTTGTCCGTTAATATTTCTCTGTAATGTCTTCAAATTTTGGTTTTATATTTATATCGAGAGTTTTAAATTGTAGTTTTATCTTTTGAAAATGTAGTATGTTAACTACGAAACATGTCAAGAGTAAAAAATATTTTATTTCTCTTTAAAATATTTCTCTTAATATATTTATAATATATTTTATATACTTATAATATATTTTTAAACATTTCTCTTTATATATGAGCTTATCATTTCTATATATTTTAGGATAATAAATCTAAAAATCATAGTTAACCCTTCGATTACCAAGAGATTTAAAAAATAAACATCTAAGATTACTCTTAAAAATCTTTTAACTAATTTATGTGCAAAGAAGAAGATAAATTATAATTACAAAAAGCAGTATAGAAATATTTGCATTTTCTTCAAAAATAAATTAATACTTTAAACTTTTAAATAAATTAAAAAAATAAAATACAATTTAAATTTACTGATTAACAAAAAACACGACTAGATTAAAAATCTACCATGAATACAGTTAATAAGAATTAAGAACTGTAACTAGTAAATATGATATATGTTTTCTAACAATGAGTATTAATTTTAAGTCAAAATCCTTATGCGCGAATATATGCGTTACATTAACGTAGTGAAGTTATAGTTTTCAAATTAGTTTATATTTCTTATGACCAATGTATAAGTTAAAGCGGGTATTTTAGTTTAAAAATTTGACATAAACTTCTTGACTTAAAATAATCCAGATGATATATGCTAAAATGCTTTTTTTTAACAAATAAAACTCTTTAAAACCGCTCAAACAATATTTGCAATTAAATTTGTTCAAAACAATAAGCCACTGAAACATTAGAAAGTGTTCTGGAGCTTTTCATAATGGAGTAACACTTACACGATTCTTTCACCATTACTCACCTTTTACATTTTACACTTACTATAACTAAATAAACAAAACAGGTTAACAGAAAAAAAAAAAAATTTCAGAAAAGATAAATATTTTTTCTAAAAATTTATTGACAAAAAAATTATGTAAAAAAATGCTAAAGACTTTTAAAAAAATTTTAATCGAAATGTTTTTTTAGCAATAATACAAAAAGTACTTATTTTTATTACGAACGAGTAACATTTTTTTAATGTCTATGAAAATACGCTTCTTTTGAGACCCAGGTTGACATACTTTTGAATAATTTTTTTTTCGACAATATTAGGGGCTTTATCTTAAATACTATAGATTTGAACCCAAATATCTTTACAACTTGACATGATGGTTAAAATGAGTTGCATATTTAAAATCTTAATGAGAAATGCTATACAAAAAACAAATTGTTTGCTCGGCACCAGAAAAAAAATTTTTTTTTGTTGATCTGAGCAATTTAGGAGTTTTATACTTTCTTGAAAATCATACTTATACAAGTTACTAAATCAAACCATTGTAAAAGTTTTATACCTTTATGAAAAATTAATTTTTCAAGGAGGAAAACGTTCGATTAGTAATAACAATGTTAAAATGTCTTGCGCAGTGATAAATTTGCTTGTTTACGCAGCAGGAAGTTTTACATTTTTTTTTTTTTCATGACTGCAATTTAGTACTAAACCAAGTGCTTTATATTATATTTTAGCACAACTTCATTTCAAAACTGAATGGAATCAAACCTTCATTTCAAAACTGAATGGAATCAAACCTTCATTTCAAAACTGAATGGAATCAAACCAAGGAAATTGCTACGAACTTGATTTTTTTAATGGTAACTTTTAATTTACGCGCCTAATGTTTTTTATTCTAAGTTTTATTTGCTATATATTTTATAACACACTTATTGTATACTGCTAAAATTTGGTAAAAAAAATTTAAACAAAATATTTCAACGAAATTTTTGTTTTGTAAAAATTTTTTTAAAAATTAACAAAAACACATCAACATTAAAAAAATTTTTATAATTATTTATCTAGAAAATTAAGTAATTAGCATTTACGGGTCATATTAGAAAAATTCTAATATTAATCTATAACATACAGCATATAAATTGTACAAACATATTTTTATATTTATATGTTATAAATTAATATGATCGTTTAATTAATTAACAATTGACAATTTTTATATCAATGTTAAATTTACTTCAAGAAGCTATTCTTTTTTATAAATTTTTTCTATTTTATTTTTCTTATTTATTTACACTTTTGCCGATAAAAAAAGATTTACAATCGTAACTTATTAAAAAAATAATTACATGACCGGGGCTAGAAGAACACAAATTTAGTCTTATCATTAAGTCCCGAAAAATGCGTCATTACTAAATAAAATATAGTTCAACAATAAAATACAGTTTCAATGTATATATCTCTGATTTAATATTATAAAAGAAAATGGTAATATATCGCATAGCGTTCAAAATTTATAGTTTTTTAAGGAGTAAGATTTAAGAATTGTTTTGTAAATTAAAAGAAACAAAATTTATTAAAATATTAAAATGACAAAAAAAAAACATTTAAAAATTGGTTTGAAAAAACAAGTAGATATGATTTTATATAAAACACATTTTATTGTTAAAGCAATTTATAGTTTAACTTATTTGATTAAATTTATAATACTTTTTATTGCCAATTCAGTAAAAGCAAGTAAATAGTAAAAAATAAAATTATAAGATAAATAAATAACGCCAAAATAAAAATAACTTTCTCTGAAAGAAGATTATCATTTAAAATAATGAAAATATATGTTCATATGTTGATTAAATATGTATTAATAATCTACAGTAATTAATTGATAAATTAATTATTGATTTCTAATTTAAATAAGCTTTATTAGAAAAAATTTAATTCTATTTCACTTAACAAAACTAATTGCTTAAGTTTTTGTTTTGAATTGGTTTAGAGAATAATTAGTTTAACCGTAATAAAGTTGCCTTTTCGACTGTCGTCTCCCTCCAGGCTTAAAAAAAAAACTAAGTTTTGATATTCTTTTCTGATAACAAAATAAAAAGTTAATAACTCTATGTCAAACATTAAGTAGTCTTGATAAAATTTAAAGCATGATTTGATGTAAACTATATAGTTTAACAATATATTGTTAATATTAGAAAAACTTTATTTTCTTAATCTTAAGATTTCTTAAGATAATCTTAAGATAAATCATAGCAAAAAGAATCTTAAGATAAGAATCTTAAGATTCTTTTTGCTATGATTTTTTTACTTTATGTCCTTTAATAAAACTAAATAATTAATAAAATAAATAATACAAACTTAGCGTTATGTTTACCGTTATGTTATTAAAAAATATGTCTAAAGCGTAATGTTTCCCAAAATTTTTTACATATTTTTTTGTCTATGCGTTACGTTTTACCGATATGCTACCGTTATGTTATTTAAATTACGTAAATATGACATCATAAAAACATTTGTGAACTAGTAAATCAAAAAAAAATTCTTTTTGCAAATCCATGCTTTATGCAAGCAGGATTCTATTGGGCCTAGAAATTCTTTTTTTGTTATCTTTTGTAGAAGGAAAAGTTACTGTTACGTTTTTAAATTTTTTTTTTTATTAATTCAGTGTTCTTATGGGGAAATACAAATTAAATTTTTGTTAACTTAATTAACTTTTTTTGGTCAAATTTTTCCATTTCCTTGTATTGTCATCGAAAATGATTAAGTGTGCAAAATTTGAGCAAAATTGGTTGAGAAAAAAGCTTTCAAAAATTGATTTCAAATTTTGTGGCACACAAACATGTATATATATAGAAAGTAACCTTATATAAAGCATGGAAAAAGGATTTTATTCAAATTGTGTTAAATGCCTTAGATATTTTTCTGAATGCAATAAGAGCGCTTAAACAACTTTTATATTAGCGCCGATTATTAGTATATGTTTATTATAATTTTGGTTACTGAGGCTAATACTTTTAATATAGATTTTTCCTATATATTTGATTGGTTTCCATTTAATATTATTAAACAGTGTTATAAATAGTGTTATAAAATTAATAAAGATAAATACTTTAAATATAAAAATTATATTGGGGGGGGGGGGGGAACAGTGCTGGCTTAAGGAGCCCCGAAACAATTTTTAGGATCTTCCATTTTTATTTCTTTGTTTAAGTCATTTTTTCAGGGGTAAATGCCACTGCTCCTCCCCCCACTCCCCAGTTGCTACGGGCCTGGAATAATAATATGACAACACTGTACAGTGTAAAGATGTGTAATATTATTACACACTGTATTACTTTATTGTGTAATATTTTACACACTGTATAACATACTGTAAAAAGATGTTATAATATTATTACTACTAATAATATAGCAACACATTTTTTTACAAATCTCTGCTTTGATCTTTTTTATTTACTATTTACACTTTTTTACTATATTGTATACATACTTTTTTTGTTTAAAATATATATGTTTATTGATTGAGTTTTCATAGCATCGATGAAAGTTATACGAACACTTGTGTTTTAAAAGCTTATATTTATAACATGACGTAGCAATAATATCAGATTATAATATAATACTATAGTTTAATACATATTTTATGGTAATATAAAATATTTTTTTATGAAAATGTAAATGATTTTTAGTTTTATTTAATTATTTTAATATTTCTTGTTCATTTGTTTTATGTTTTAAAGAATAGTTTTAGCTTTTTTGTTCGAAGTAATTTTAACAATGTATATATATATATATATATATATATATATATATATATATATATATATATATATATATATATATATATATATATATATATATATATATATATATATATATATATATATATATATATATATATATATATATATATATGTATGTATGTATATATATAAATACGTCTTAACACAAAAAAAGCATCAAATTGTTGGCCTATTGTTGTAGAACTCAAGAACATTACTAACAAAAACTTAGCTCTGATAAACTCTCGCAAACTCGCTACACATGAGAATTTCAAGACATACAGAGTCAGTCCTGACTTGTCTCCTGCTGAAAGAGAACTTGAGTACCAACTACGCAAAGACCGCAACATTCGTAATGATAAACTACGTAATGATAACCCTGATGCACCCTTTCACTGGGGCATTCGCGATGGAGCAATCATCAAGATCCGCGGTGCCCTTACTTCTCGCTCCACCCCAACTAACTAGCATTAATCTCAACACCAATCGCTTGCCAACCATCTGTACTACTAATATGCGCTCACTCTGTAACAAAATTGAGATTTTTAATCAATTTCTCATAGATACCAACATTGACATTGCCTGTTTAACTGAAACCTGGCTTAACTCCAGCGGTAAGCAAATTATTCTTTCTCAAATCAATAATAATTACACTTGCATAAGCACTGAACGTCAAGATTGCATGGGTGGTGGTACTGCTATATTTATAAACAAAAAATACTCAGATAAAATAGAAAAAATATAATTAACTACAGACTACTCGTTTAACTTGGTGCCTAAACAAGAAATCGAACTAACAATTGCTCGTGTGTACCCAAAATTACTCCCCCGAGGATACTCTTCTTGTCTAGTTATATGTACCTATATCCCAGTTTGGTCTAAAAGTGAGCAGCGCAATGCATCTTATCAACTTGCACAACTCATTGAACCAGCCATAACTCGTTGCACAATCGGCAATAAACCACTAATATTTCTTGCAGGGGATCTAAATGGCTGCCCTACTGACTTTATTTGTCGTTCTCACCAACTCATTCATCTCAACACACACTCCACCAGAAAAACATCTATTCTTGACTAACGCCCCTAAATGTTATGTGTAGAATACTCTTCCTAGTTTTGGTAATTCAGATCACCTTGTTGTAGTTAGTCAACCTCCTCTAAATCTCCATAAATCTACTCGCCCGGTTCCCCACAAGGTTGCTTACCGATCAGGTAGAATTGCTGACACTGTTGCACTGATACGGTCTACCAATATTGAAATCTTAGTTGATTCACCGTATGAAATACAAGTTGCTTGCAACAACTTTTATCATTCTATAATCTCTGCCCAAGACATCTGCCAACCTCTAAAAACAAAAACGCTCGTTAACCCTAAGCCTTGGATGACACAACTTATTCAAGGCCTTATAAAAGAGCGTCAACAACTCTTTTTCTCCGGGTACTACAAAGAGTGGAAAGCACTTGCAAATCGAATTAGTAAACTAATTACCAAAAGAAAGAGAATCTAAAACAGGCGTTTCACTACTGGAAAAACAGATTTTTGGCGTGAAATCAGTCTTGCTGATAAAGGTAAAATCAAAACCCCTATTTCTGAGACAGAAATGATCATTTTCAAAGTGTTTGGACTGGCAAGAAACAACCCAGCCTCTCATGCTTCATTAACCGAGAGGCAAACCCGCCTACTACCCCCATTTTTACCCTTAATAACATTGTCAACCAACTCAGCAAACTCAAACCAGGTTCCTCAGGACCAGATGATCTCTCTCTGTTTTTACTCAAACCTGCTCGCTTTGAAATCGCCTCATCACTCTGCATCCTATTCAACTGCCTTATAGAAAACAGTTACCTACCTGACCAATGGAAATCAGCAAAGATAACACCGATTCCAAAAATTTCTAACCCACAATCGTCTAATGACTATCGACTAATTGCCATTACATCCGAATTATGTAAAGTTTTTGAACGTATTATTACCATATTTATTGTCCATCACACCAAACACATATGGGTCTCTAACAAACAGTTCGGTTTCCTTCCAGGCCGAAGTACGATGGACGCTATTATTCAAATTATAGAGGACTGGAGTCATGCGAAAGATAACAACAAATCAATTTATGCAATATACTTTGATTTCGAAAAAGCTTTTGATCATGTCAGTCATGACAAGTTACTGTTAAAGTTAGTGAACATTCTACCTAGTTGGCTCACCTCTTGGATCGCAGCTCACTTATCTAATCGTCAACAAAGAATTAAAACAAGTGATCACACCACTGACTGGAAATGTATCGAAGCAGGTGTACTTCAGGGTAGTGTTCTAGGTCCAATCCTGTTCATTCTATTTATTTCCGACATTAACGTCTATCTTCCACCTGAAATTATCCTCGAAAAATATGCTGATAACATACTGACCTATATAATTAATGATAAATTTCCTACCAACCTGCCTCAATCCATTGTTGATGGCGTCGCTCTTTCGTCAATGGTAAATGGAATGAAACTTAATAGCCCGAAATGTAAAATCATAAGAATTATTCCCAGATGCTCCGAAATTCAAGCTTTACCATCCATTGTACTCAATAATACTGAACTTGAAATAGTCAGCAGCCACAAATATCTTGGAATTATGCTCAATGAGAATATTGATTGGGATGAACAATGGACAAAAGTTCACAACAAAATAAAATCAATACCATATCTGCTCAGACGTCTTAAGCAAATTGGTCACACTCAGCCAAACCTTTTACAGGTCTACCGATCTTGCGCTATTAGCCACTTGATATATAGTGCTCCTATTCTCACTTCGTGCAGTGCTGCTGCAAAAAGAGAGATCAAACATTTTCATAAAAATGTCCTACAAATTATTGGAATTGATGTAACCAATTCAAGCAGCTTCAATATTATTTTTGACATTGAAGAGTTACTTGACAGAATCTGTATTAATACACTCAAAAAGATTCTTGCAGACCCATGCCATCCTATAACTACTAAATTAACTCAAACCAACAGCAGAAACCCTAATAGATTCCCGTATGCTCTAAACACCGCAAAAACAACTACTTACCAGAAAACTTTTACTCAAAAATACCTCCGAATCCTTTGTGATGGCGTCAGTGACCTCTACATCCCAAGCAATATTGTATTTGTATAGATATCGATATATAGAATATAT
>NC_088934.1:56157500-56215000 GCF_038396675.1 Hydra vulgaris
TAACAAGCAATTGTAGATTCAATTATTTACTCCTACAAGTTGTTTAAAAAAATCAATATTCAGGTTAACATATATGGTGGTTTAAATACTCAAAATATAAATCAAACAACATTAAAATAAATAACAAGAAAGAAACAAATGTTAAGACTTAGTGATATCAGAATCTTTGGATGGAGTTTTTTAAGAAGAACTGAAACTATTAAATATTAAACCTTTTTCGAATATTTCTTGAATGTTTTCATATTCATTTTTGTTTATATTTTCTTTTAAAGAATAGATTTTTAAATAATAATAATAATAATAATAATAATAATAATAATAATGCATATAGATATATATACGTATATAGATATATACATATATATATATATATATATACATATACATATATAAATATATATATACATATATATAAATATGTATATATATATATATATATATATATATATATATATATATATATATATATATATATATATATGTATATATATATATATATATATATATATATATATATATATATATATATGTATGCATACATAAATAGGCTTACCATACGTCCTGTTTTGACCGGGATTGTCGCAGTTTTATACCACTTGTCCCAGTGTCCCAACGAGTTTGTTTTGTCGCGTTTTCTGGAAAAAAAGAACTTTTTTTCATTTTTTTTCCAAACAAAATCATGATTTTAAATTTTTAATAAAGCTAAGACTATGGAATTCATAATGTTTTGATGCTAATAGAAATACTAACAATTACTTTCTAGGTCAGCGTTTTATCAAGAAAGTCTAAATTTGATTTATCTTAAATAACGCTAACCGTTGATTTTATTAGTGTGTATGTAAAGAAGCCGCGATCACTGTGCTCTCCTGAGACCACCAGGCTGAATTTTGGTTTGCTCTAAATTTTTTTGTTTAATTATTAATATTGGGTGTAATTATTGTGTTCTAAACGACGCTTGTATTACTTCCATACATGATAGTGAAAGTGAAGACCATTCCTCCTGCTAGCTTAGCATATACACCAAGCCCTAACTGACTATGCTGAAGAAAAGAAACAAGATGACCTACTAAAAATATGAACTTTCCAGCTAATAATTAACTGGTTGTTAAATTTTTCCAGAAGATGAAGCTGCAGATTTTCGAAAGCTTCTTTTAAAATCTAAAACTGATTCAGCAATACATTCTCCAATAAACATGCTAAAACCTTTTGTTTTAATAGTTGAAAACTTTCTAAGACAGCTAACTACAGGTTGAAGAATTATCATATTTGGTAAAGTAGTGGCTGCACTTAGGAGATTAACTTCTAAATTATCTAATTTATCTAAAAGTGTCTGTGAATGGTTACCATCCAAACCAGCTTTGTGGTAACCTCGAAAGATTATATAATTCGACTTTAGCCACGAGTCAAAATCAGGCTACAGTGTAATTAATGTTTTTACAAACATAGAAGTAATATCAATAGGAATATGTCTCTCTGGAGGAGGAATGAGATGCTCAACTAAAGTGTCTAGAGGTTCATCAAGGTACACAACTCTCGGAGAAATACAGCTTCCATTTTCAACTTCAAATTCCATCATGTGTTTATTTTGCATTCATCTTTAACGAACTTAGTGTAGTTGATATCAATTGAACCTAAGGTTTTTATTTTTCCGCTCTAAAGAGTACTTTTCCTTCACACCAGAGACATGCATACATGCCGCTGTGACAGCTTAAACCAAATAAAGAGTTACCTCACTTTAGATCAAATGCTATTGAATATTTTGCATCACTCAGAGCTAGTAGTTTTAACAATTTGCTAAGATTACCATTATGCTCTGAAACATCTTCAATTAAAGCCAAATTCAATGATTATTTTACACTGGAACCATCACGACTTTCTGAAGTTTATGTTTACATAATGGATCAAAAATATCTATAACACATTTAAGAAAACCCTGTCCACCATCAATGGAAATCCTAGCAATAGTACAATAAAGATTCAAACCTTTTTCATTAATCATACGAAGAATTGAATCAGAAGTATCTTTTACTAATACCAAATTCTTTAACGGATGCTCTGCTACATTGATTATTGGGTGTGCCAACAACAACAAGATGGTTGTTTCCAAAGGTTTTTAAAGGAAACTTGTGTCCTGATTTATTAGTGTTTCATTTCATTTTTGTTTTGAGAGTCCCAGAAGCAACTTGTCACTGGATATAATTCCAAGACCTCCAGCCAACATAATTAAGTTTATTCCACCTTCACTCTTACAGCCTAAGTAAGAAATTCCTTTGCCTAAATAAAAATTTAAAGTCGGAAAAACTCTGATATTATTATTTTTGTTAAAAAAATAAAAATAATTTACTAATATTTAATAAGTCTATCATAGACATTGACATATGGATTGACTAGCATTGGCTAAATTGCTAAACTTAAATTATTTTTTATTGTAATAATAATTAAAAAAATAAATTAACTAAAATATTATATTACATTACCTATTTAACTTAAAAAATTTAAAATATTGTATAATATTTATATAACTTGTATTAGAAGTTATATTATATTATTGAATAATATTTTTATAACTTATATAACATTATTTATTAAACTTTATTTAGGTATTTTCTCAATCCAATCATTTAATTATGATGTTTCATTCTATACAATGCATATAAATTTGTTTTGCAAGAATTACAATTGTTTTATGGACAACACCCTTTTTCTACATCACATTTTTTTCAAAACAAATTTTAAATATGAAGTTGCACTGCGGGATCTATTTTAATAAGTTTATGTGATCTTATTACAAAGGAAATAAAGGAACATGCACAAATTAGACATTTTTTGTCGGCCATTTTATAGTTTTAATATAAGTTTCATATTTCACTTTTAAACTTTTAACTATTCAATTTTAACCGTATTAATTATTATTTTTATTTGTGTTGCATCATTTTGTACTAATTTAAATAGATGATGTAAACATAAAATGACGCAATTCATTTTAGACATTTTAATTAATTAAATCTAAAATTTAATTAATTAAAATGTCTAAAATGAATTTAAAAATTAATTGTTTAAAAATTAGTTTAGTTTTTAAGAATAGTTTAAAAAAACTTTATTTAACCCAATAATATAAATTAACAAAATTTTTTGGAGTAAACCAAAAATTTACCCTGGAGTCTCAGGCACAAAGTGAATTTTTTTTTCGTTTAATATGCTAAAAAGAAATTGCAAATTTAAAAACGAACTTCTTAAAAATTACCCATTTGTGAAAAATATTAGTGGTGAAGATAACAAAGTGGTTTGTCATTGTTCAACAGAACTTTCTGTTGCACATGGCGGACAAGCAAATATTATAAGCCATATAAAGTATGCCAAACACAAAGCTGGATATTCGGCTGCCGCATGTTCTTCAACTATTAAAGAATTTTTAAAAATTATGACCTAATGAAGCTGATTTAGTTATTGCAGCAAAGAAAGCTACTACCTGTGAATGTAGGTACTATTTACCTTCCAGTGGCAAATAGTACCTACTTTCACAGGTAGATACCATTTACTACTGGAAGGTGTCTAAGTAAAACTTCTGGATTTTGAATCTGTTAATGATGATTGAAATTGAAAGTATTTACGTTGTTATGTTGTTAAAATATATAAGTATTTATATAAATTATATAAGTGTTTACAATATATAAGTATTTAAAATATATAAGTATCAACACAGTTCGAGTAACTGAGTTAAAGGATTTTTGTGATTTTGTTAATGTGGAATATAGAAAAGTAATCCAGCATGATATTACTAGATTTCTTTCTCTGTTACCCGCAATTGAAAAAATTTTGTATATGTTTGAGGCACTGAAGTTATATTTTATTTCCAAGAAAACTGTCCACGTGCTTTGCAAGCATTTTTGAAAGTGAAACAGGTAAAATATATTTCTGGTTTGTGCATGGACAGCTAAATAATTTTAATAAAACTTTATTAATTTTGAGAAAAAGTTATTCAAATGTAACAGACAATATTTTGGAACTAAAAAAATTAAAATCTAATCTTGAGGAAAGAATGTCCCACAAGGAGAAAAATAGTTGCTTAGAAAATTTAGTGCCCAGAATGTTAATATATTTATGATAGAAGTAAATTCCTTTTAGAAACGATGTATGTCTTATATTAAACTGTGAGAAAATAGTTTTGGTGGGGCTGAGATATTTGCATGGATTTGAATTAATCACGTATTGAAGTGGGAGAATATTAAATAATCTGCTGAAGCTATAAACAATATTTATGGTTTAGATGATCAACAAAAAGTTAATATTGACAGTCTTTTTGATGAGATGTTAAGTGCAAAAACATTTTTTTGCATCAAAAAAGAAAGAATGGAGCTCATTGGATGTCCAAATCACTAATGTTGACAAATGGATTCAACTATTTAAACATTTTCAAGAAAAATTCATTTGTAAATTAATCTGGTAAAAGTTATTGAATACATTTAGTGATTGTGAAGAACATCTGCACCTGTAGAGCGTATTTTTTAATTCATTGAAAAACATTTGGTCAGATGACCAAAGCCTTTTTTGAGTAGTCATCGGTATGTTTGTTACTCTACTGCAAGTTGAACTTTGGCATTACATGCTCACTTTTTTATGAGAAAACTAAAAAAAATTATAACTTGTTTAAAAAAGTACATTCTACTAAAAAGTATAACTCAAATAATAACAGTGAATAGATTTTATCTCATTTTTTTTTTTGTTAGACTAAACAAATAATACAAAAATATTTTAGTGTTGTTTCTTTGCTTTAGATCCCTTTAGCAGCTGAACATCGGAGCAATTATGCTCTTCCTTTATATATACTTTCATGAAAGCTAGTTACAAGGTGCCATGTTTTTTGAAGCACAAAAAAAACATTTTTATCTTTTTCCTCACTCTCTGGTCGTTTTGTTTAAGCAACACCTCCCTTCCTTCTCTTCCCCCACACACATACACCGATACCTCTTTCTAAACACTCCCTCCTCGCAATTCTCTCCTTTCCCTCTTTAAATTTTAAAGTTTAATAAAAAACTTAATAATATATATATATATATATATATATATATATATATATATATATATATATATATATATATATATACACATTTTAAATTTATTAAAGTTAATAAAAACATATATCCGTTTTTTTATAGCATCAATGCCCTTAAGATGAAAAGTTCAAAAGAACTGATGATTTTTTGTATTAATTCGGAAAGAGCATTTTATTCACATGCAACAAAATCCTGGAAAACCCCAATTTTTTTCAATGACGCAACAGCTCTTTGCTTGAAGAAAGACTTGTAGAACTTGCCACAAGTTTGATAGAAAAAAAAAAACTTAGGGTCTGTTTATATGGACAAGGGCTAGGCTGTTTGCCGAGCTAGCCCGGTAAACAAGCCAGTTTTAAAATTGCGTTTAAATGAATTTTTCCCAAAAAAAAAACAATTATATCGAGGTCAGCCTAGCTTTTTCTAGTAGGGCTGGCCTCTTTATCGGTATAATAATAACTTTAAAGATGGCGGCTATTGACAAAAGACACATTGGATTTTAACAATATGTTTAACTTGTGTTATAACACACATACTGGGTTGAATTCAATTGATATATTATTACCTTAAATCTTCCACTTCTATCACCTAAATCTTCCCAGTTCTTGCACTTTCTACCTGGACCTGCTGCAGAGTTTTTTTTTGTCGACAGTTACATTTTTGTTCAACCAACTTCGCTCGTGTTCAAAAAGTATAGAGAAGGTTCTTGAATACTTCCACAACTTTATTTGGAATTTACATTTAAATAATATCAGAGTTTTCTTTAGATTTATCATTTCAGGTTTGTCAATACTTTCATAGTTTCGACCCTCCAGTCTACAAAACTCACGTAGGAGAGCTTTGAGTAAATTATCATGATTAATTCCTAACTTTTGATATATAGGAACTAAATGTATTCTTTTCATGTTTAATGTAAGCAGTACTATTATCAGAATTATTGTTAGTTCTTTTATACGCAAGTTTTAACTTTAAAACATGCACTATGCCATCAAATGTTGCATACTTTGATTTTTGATGTTTGATAATTAGCACCATCTGCTTGAGCATGAGTTTTTTTAATAATAAAAACTAAATGTGTTATTTTTGTGATGAATGTAAGCAATTAACTATTTTATCCGTTTTTCTTAAAAACGGAAAAAAAAAATTCAAAAAAAAAGAAGTATTTAAAAGGTTTTGTTTTAATTGGGGCAAGTTGGGGCAAATAATTTTTATTTATTCTGCTTTCATATATACCTAATAATGGGAAAATATTAAAACTACCATGGAATCTAGTGGAATCTTTTAGCTTCTAGCTCAATTTATGACACAATTTTGAAATCTCAGTAATAAAAATCTAAAATTAAAATTTATTGTCAAAAATGTTGTTAATAGTTAGCAAACATCTTAAACATATGACTTAAAATTAAATTTTGAACTGTTTTTACCCATATTAATCTTAAAAGAGTGACACTAAAGCGAGACTTTTTTGAACGATTTTTCCGATAAATAAAATAAAATAAATAAGTTTCAGAAAAAGGCGTATAAATTGGAGAAATCTTAAAAATTATTCACAAAAAAATTAATTATTGTCATTTAGTGGTATTTAGTTACATTATAATTTAATCAACTATTTTCTAGCAAAAGTTTTTTATGGGGGTTTTTTGCCGTTTCTTATGGATTTTGACTCACTTACCGGCGGCTATATGAAAGAGGCAGGCTTCCAAAAACATATAAAGTACTCAAATAAATGACAATCAAATTTAATTTTACTAGTATTGTAATTTTTATAGCAAATGAAACTTTTCAAACTTAGTAAATTTTTTTCAACTTAGTTAAAAAAAATTAAGTTTTTTAACATGTTTTTCCATACTTTATTGCATCAAAACTAAGTTTTACAAAAAATAAAAAACGTAAAATTTTATGAAAAATCGAAAGTTTGAAATACGAATTAGTAGGAAAGGTTTATTTATAGTAAAAAACTTAATTTCAAAAAATCAGTTTAAAAAAAAATTTCGTGCAAAATTAAGTACTTTTATATGTATTCTCAAGAGTAACAGCAATTAATATATGTTTTACATAACTTTAATTTTATGTTTTCTAAGATTCTTATAATAAGTTTGGTTTCATAGAATTATGCTTTGTAAATTTATAAAATTGTTATAGTATCACATTTAACTTTATTATAAATCTTTGTTTTAAAAATTTATAATGTATTATAATGTTTTTAATTGAAACGTTAAATAAATAAATGATACCAACATAAATTGAGATATTAAAATAAGCTTGCATACTAATAACCATACATTCAATATTAGGTGTTCAACGCGAAAAACTAATTCAGGAAATTCATGATTATTTTTCACAAGATGCAAAAAAGTTGCCTTTGGTACTATATGGAATGTCAGGTGTCGGAAAGACAAAAACTGCCAGAAAATACAGTGAAATTTATTCTAGCTTCTTTAAAAACATTGTCTGGATAGACGCAGCATGTGGAAAGTTACAAACTTCAATAAGAAACCGGTGTCTAATATTAGGATTGACTGTTCACAATTCCAAAGGTGATTTTAACATAGAAGTAGTTGTTAAAAAGGTTCACAACTATTATATTAATGGAAAAACTTTGTATATTTTTGATAACGTCGACGATGTAAGTGTTAAAAATTTTGAAATGTACATTTCAAGGAAACCGAACTCATTTACTTTAATTACCTCTCAATGGAGAGGGTGGTCAAATAATGTAAATAAAATGTTTGTTGATGTTTTTTCTTATGAAGATGGATTCGCTTATGTAAAAAATAATATTAAAGAATACGCCAATGAAAACATAAAAAACTTAATTAAAAAGCTTGGTTATCACTCGTTTGCTATAACACAGGCAATAAAATATATAAATATACATAAAATTTCGATAAAAAAATATTTAAATCTTTATAAACAGAAACCTTTAGAAATATTAGACACTGATAATTTTCCTTCTGAAGTTAAATCAAAGTCTACAATAAAAGCAATTAATTTAGTTTTATTAAAGTTAAAAGAAACTAACCTTATTCCATTAGAATTACTAAACTGTTTATCTCATTGCGATGGTCAAAATATAAGTAAAGAATTTATAATCCAAATCTTAAATCAAATGAAAAAAGCGATGAACATTTAATAAACAAAACCGTTGGTTTATTAATTAATTATTCGTTACTAAATTGTTTCGATGATAACAAATATTCAATGCACGAACTAACGCAGCTGACGTGTAGATGTTTTCAAAGTAAAAATTCAAATATATATACGTATGATAATCTAATCGAAAATTATTTTAAATTTGAGTTAAATGCAGTACAAGATCACGTTGAATACGGAAATCATTTCGTTTTACATTTTCTCTACATGTTTCGTACTGACGAAAAAAGGATGTCAGAAAGTTTTCACCAAATGCCATTTTCTATTAAAAAATTATTAGTATGTAAAGGTTTCTTTGAAGAAACAATCGAAATATTAAAATCTATTCAAAGTATTAATACTGAAATTTATGGTAAAAAAAATGTACTCACGCTTGGTACAAAAGATATAATCGCAAGCTGTTTGTACGATATGGGAAAATATAACGAAGCTTTAGAAATTTATAATTCTGTTAATAAAATACAAACTGAAATTTTAGGTATAAACCATCCAGTTACATTGAGAAGAAGACATAATATCGCAAACTGTTTGAACGATATGGGAAAATACAACGAAGCTTTAGAAATTTATTATTCTGTGGATAAAATACAAACTAAAGTTTTTGATATCAACAATCTAGTTACAATGTCAACAAAACAAAATATCGCAAACTGTTTGAACGAGTTGGGAAAATACAGCGAAGCTTTAGAAATTTATTATTCTGTTAATAAAATACAAACTGAAATTTTAGGTATCAACCATCCAGATACAATGACAACAAAATATAATATTGCAAGCTGTTTGAGCAATATGGGAAAATATAACGAAGCTTTAGAAATTAATTATTCGGTTGATAAAATACAAACTGAAGTTTTAGACATCAACAATCCAAATACAATGGGAATAAAAAATAATATGGCAAACTGTTTGAACGAGATGGGAAAATATAACGAAGCTTTAGAAATTTATTATTCTGTTGATAAAATACAAACTGAAGTTTTAGGCATCAACCATCCAGATACAATGAGAACAAAAAATAATATGGCAAACTGTTTGAGCGAGATGGGAAAATATAACAAAGCTTTAGAAATTTATTATTCGGTTAATAAAATACAAACTGAAATTTTAGGTATCAAACATCCATATACATTGACAACAAAAATTAATATTGCAAGCTGTTTGAACAATATGGAAAAATATAACGAAGCTTTAGAAATTTATTATTCTGTTGATAAAATACAAACTGAAGTTTTAGGCATCAACCATCCAGATACAATGAGAATAAAAAATAATATGGCAAACTGTTTGAGCGAGATGGGAAAATATAACGAAGCTTTAGAAATTTATTATTCCATTAATAAAATACAAACTGAAGTTTTAGGCATCAACCATCCAGATACAATGACAACAAAAAATAATATTGCAATTTGTTTTAGCGATATGGGAACATATAACGAAGCTTTAGAAATTTATTATTCTGTTGATGAAATACAAACTGAAATTTTAGGTATCAACCATCCAAATTCAATGACAACAAAAAATAATATTGCAAGCTGTTTGAGCAATATGGGAAAATATAACGATGCTTTAGAACTTTATTATTCTATTAATGATATACAAGCTGAAGTTTTAGGTATCAACCATCCAGTTACACTGAAAACAAAAAATAATATTGCAAGCTGTTTGAGCAATATGGGAAAATATAACGATGCTTTAGAACTTTATTATTCTATTAATGATATACAAGCTGAAGTTTTAGGTATCAACCATCCAGTTACACTGAAAACAAAAAATAATATTGCAAGCTGTTTGAGCAATATGGGAAAATATAACGATGCTTTAGAACTTTATTATTCTATTAATGAAATACAAGCTGAAGTTTTAGGTATCAACCATCCAGATACACTGAAAACAAAAAATAATATTGCGAATTGTTTGAAAAAGAAAGAAAAACAGCAAGCATGTTGTTTATTTATATGATTATTATTTTATTTTCAATATATGAAAAGTGTACCTATAATTGAAAAACTTTTTTCTTTAGAAGTTGGAGAACTCCGTTTTTAATTCTTATCAATGTTTTCTTAATTTTTGTTATCATTCGTATAGCGCATTTTTAAATAAGAAAAATAAAGTTCATTTACTTTAATATTTACTTATATTTTATAATTTGTATGCATTATTGATTATAAATTAAAGGATAAAACTCATTTATGGTTTTTACTAACTTTAGTTATTTACTCAAATAATTAAAGTATTTAAATTGGTTCACTTAATTACTTAATTTATAAAAATCTAAAGTATTTTAAAAGCAAATATTTTTTTATTGCGATATATATATATATATATATATATATATATATATATATATATATATATATATATATATATATATATATATATATATATATATAAATTTGTTAAAAGTATATTTAAAAGGTGAACCAAAGAATACGATCCCCATAGGACTTATACCATAGAATGTTTAAAACGTTATTTGATATATTTGTAAACTCTCACGATAATAATTTACTTTACTTTAGTGATGATGATTTAATTTTTCTATTGTCTATTGTTATTACTTCAAATTAGATTGGTGTTAAATAAAATTTATCATCGTTTGAAAAATTGATAAAACTAAAACTATTGTAATCTTAATAGATTGGTAAGATAGTCCTAACAAAGCGGGAAGAGTCTTTGTTAAACATGTTGTGTTTTGAGATTGTTTTCTTTTAAAAAATATCTTTATTATATGGACATATTATATTTATTCTCAATAAGTGTTGCAGTATATTAATTACATTTACATATATATATATATATATATATATATATATATATATATATATATATATATATATATATATATATATGTATGTATATATATATATATATATATACATATATATATATATACATATATATACATATATATATATAAAAATATACATATATATATATATATATATATATAAATTAGTAAAAAACACTTATCTAACTTTTTTCTTCAACAAGAGTTCTTCCTGATGATCCAGCGATGATAAAACTTCAACTTGAAGAAAAAAGTTAGATAAGTGGTTTTTACTAATTTATTATTGCTTTGTTCGTTAAGAACATTGAGCACTCTATTTGTAAAATACACTAACATAATTTACATATATATATATATATATATATATATATATATATATATATATATATATATATATATATATATATATATATATATATATATATATATATGAGCAATTCCATTTTTAACTTAAGATAGAGTAGGGCAAAATGAGCATACTTAAAGATTTCTTATCTGTAAGCGGTCTGCTTATCTAGTTTCTTATCTATAAAGTTGCTTTGTATCTTTTAAGTCGACTCTATGTGGTGATAACAGGAGTCAGTACAATTAGCGTAAATTTATGTTCAGTAATTAGTAGCCACATGTAATCTTTAACGCTGTCAAATTGTTAAAATAATATGATCACGCATGAATAAATCTGTGGCGCAAAACTTTTGTGCTAAAATAATAAAATTCATAATTTCATAAAGAAAAATGTGTTTGCTAAAAATCTAATCCATTTTTGTTTTAAAAATATTACATAGAAACATTTAGTTTTGACTTTATTTAAAGATTCCGTTTTTGTGTAATATGAGCATGCTTAAATTATTTAGTGTTTTTCATTAAAATAACCTAGTTTAAAATTCCTAAAATTGCAGTGATTTTAATTGTTTTTTGAAAAAAAAAACGATAGTACAAAATTTTAAGATTTTAACAATACTAAAAATGTTTCTGTAGTTTAAAAAAATTCAAAAAATTTGAATTTCTATCGCTCAAAGGTTTAAGTTGGAAAAATTGAAAATATAAAGAACTAATTTTTTTTTTGCGCAGAAAACAAAGCATTGTTTCAATAAAAAGTGGTTTAAAATTTGATCTTTAAATGATAAGTTTTGTTATTAACGAATCATTATATTTCAAAAATTAGTTTTAATTGTCAGGTTGGTACTTTTTTACTTAATGTTATTTTTTTAAGGTTATTTAAAGTGCTTCTATTACCAAGTGGTTTGAGAAATATAAACACTTTTGCTACTTTTTTAAAATCTCTGTGTTTTTAAGAAAAACTTTGGGTGCCCAAATATGTAAGTGGATCATGAGAACTCTATACCAATTTACAAATGATATAAAATTTATCAAAGGTGACCTGCTAAGAAATATAATTTACATCAAAAAACTATTGTCAATGGTTTTTTTGATACTACATTTTTAACTTACGTTACCGAGCAATTATGACATAGTCAATAGAAAAGTCTAAGCCAGTGCATGCAGCTGAAGTAGTTTTAAAACTAATACTTATAGTTTCAGCAATCCAATAGATATATGTCAACATTTTTCAACTATTAGCTGGTCCATCCGTTGTAGATTGAACATCTCTTCAGGGCAGAAAGACGGACATGGGTTTCTATAGGTATCAATTTTTTAAAAGTATAAAAACTACTCTACAACCGCATCTAATACCCTCCTCTCACAAAAAACTTTGTGACATTTACAATGAAAACAGGTACAAAAAACGTTTTAAGATTATTTTAGAGGTAAAAAAAACTTTTTACGTCTGCCTTTTACAAAATGGGACCATTCCCCTCTCACGCCCAGAGGCTACGGAGTATCCTCTTGATGTCCAGAGGGCACGGACCATTTTCAGTTAAAATTAAGAGGCTGCAGACTATCTCCCCTCACGTTCAGAGGCTAGATTCCTCTTAGGTTAAGAGATCACGGACCAACACAATACGGGCAGAAGGGAGGTTTTGAAAATATTTACTCACGCCGTTTATTTTTTTTCATGTCCCTATTTTTTACAGATACAAAAAACTTTTCACGCACCATAATGTTTTGGGTTGGCAGATTTTTTTCTTTAAGCATAAGCTACCATACGGAGTTTCTTACCACTTCTCGATAAATGCTGGTTGATTGCTGATTTAAAATCATTTGCAAAAAACTTCTGGGTTCTAGAGTAAAATCCGTTAGGTGTTACAGCTTGTAAGCTATCTTCGCAATTTATCATATTTTTTTCATTGCTAAAGTTGTATAAAGAACCGCATAAACAGCGGTATGACTCTTTTACAGAGTTATATAGCAACGTATCATTTAAACAAAAACTGTTAGGTTGTCCATTCATAAGAAAACCAACTTTAGTGATATTCATGACAGGGTTTGAGTTTTCAGGCTGTTGAACAAAACTGTAACCACCTTCTTAGCCAAATATTCTTCAATTGAAATAATAAAATATCAGTATTCAATTGAAATAATAAAATATCAGTATTCAATTGAAATAATAAAATATGAAACGGAGAGAGTTTTTCACATTTTTTAGTTTATTAAATGTTCGTTTACCCTCACCAACTGACTCAGGAATAGCGTTGAAAAATCTAGAGCATGATGCAAATATACAAAAAAAGGCATTAAAGCTTCTTCTAAAAGATTTGATTGAATAGCGGCATTGGACTTCCTTGCTTAAAAATTGTTTTGCGGACATTGCGAAAACTGCAAACTTCTTTAATAAGATTCTCTAGGTTTACATTTCTCAGATAAAGCCGTGTAAGTTTTCAAGCTTTATTTTAAACGGAAAGATTATCATTATTCAATCAGAGGAATAAAAAACTATTGCCAAACATCCTGCTTGCCTCAAATGCTGAATCAATCTGCAGGATCAGACAATCACTTTGAACTCTTTTGTTTGGCTTTCGTGGTAATGGCCTGTGCTTGAGGCCTAATCGTGAAAGCGTTTTAGTTTACGCTTACTTTTAGTAGCGAGTTCAGTTTTAAACCCTTGCGGTCCAGCTACAGCGACAGACTCTTATAAATTTGTTACCAAGTGCCCCTAATCCGATTGAGATTTTTCTGCAGCTGTCCAATTAAACGTAGCTCATCATCATGGAAAATGCTTTAGATTTTTGAAGACGACTAACTTTGCTAACAGCGGTAAGGGTTTTTTTACCAAATTATAACGAACAACTCAAATTCAAAAGAAGATGATTGTTTTTTAAGTCTCATGCTTAGCTGAGCTGCTAACTGGTCAGATCCAGATTTTCCTGGGCATTTTAGGAGTAGCCAATTTTAGGCAAGTGGTTTCGTCAAGTCGGTACGAGAGCTCCATCTTGTCATAGAAAGTCTTTGCAGTAAAACTCCTTTCACCTCAATGAGAATCTTCCATCCGGCACAACTTGCACTAAAAAATACTTACCAAGATTTCTTCAAGAAAAATACCTACAATTTCAAAGAACATATTGATCTCAATGGCTAATTCAACTGCGTGCAGACCAACCATTAAATAGTTATATCTTATTAAGGCTTGACTTCATTTATAAGCACCTGCCATATTGGATCTATTATCTTGTCTCTGACCACGATAGTTTCAATTATCCATACCTAGCCTTGAAATCACATTAGTGATAAGCTTAGCTATATCGACTTTTTCTGTATCTTGAAAGCTTCAACACACAAAAATGGTTCTTTGATTTGCCAGTGAATGTTTTCACATTCATAGAGGAGAAAACAAATAATAAAGATTATCTGCTAAATGTGAAATATATTGGGTGCATCATCAACTATGATTGTGAAGTAGATATCATCCTGGAATTCATTGACAAATGCACTTCGGATGACACAACCATACTCTCAGATAAACTCATTTTAAAATGACGGGGAGAAGATAAGGCAATCATTCTGGAGTCTTCTTGATAATGGCGTCTTACATTTTCTAAGTGGAATGCAATGACGGCGTTATGGCGACCCATAAGCTCCATACCAGCAAGAAAGTTTCCATTTTTTTCCAATTGACGTGTGTTGTTTAACCCGCAAATATAGTTGTATAAAGTAATTTAAATTATTACAATAACTATTTAGATAACTAAAATTGATATTGAGAGAACTTTATAAAGAGTTACCTAGAAAAGCTAAATTCCTAGAGGCCAAGAAAGGAGTCATATCCAAAATTTCACTAAAATTTGTCCTTCATTTAACTGTCTCAGAATTTATTTACTTTTGGAGCTCTACTAATGTAGCTGATAAAATTAACGTATGCCTCTTTCCAATTCATGTAGAACGTTTGGTGCAATGGGCTGGTTTAATGTTGTTTAACACGATCTATGAGTTTCCTCCATTGATTTCTAGCTTCTCCGTTCCAACGAAGAAGAGATAAATGTCCGCGTTTGAATATTGCTTTCGTTCTGGGGGTCCTTTTAAAACAATAACATCATCATAAGCAAGGTAACGGTTGACTAAAGATTTGAAAAGTTGTAGGTTGTACAGTTATTCACAAAAGTTTAAACGATTGTAGAACTTTAATCAAGTATGTTTGGTTTTTGTAAAAAAAAAAACTGTAAAATGATATCAAATTAATTTTTTTTATTTATTAAAGAATAAGTAATTACATTTAAAATGAATGTAAACATATTATAAAAATTTTAATATTTAGTTAGAAAAAAACAATTACAAAAAATCATATAGGAAAAATAAGAAACACAAAAGTTTAAACGAATTACAACATTTGAACAAAAAATGAATTAAAAAAAGCAAAATTAATATTTAAAGTGTCCTCCTTTGTTTTTATAGCAAAGATAAACTTTTTTATGCATTGATTCAACTAATTTCATGCACCAACGCGAGGTACCTTCCGCTACTACTCATTCATAAGTTGTTTCAAATGCTGAGTTGATTGAATTTCATGGTATGTCAGTTGATTGTCAATCCAAGACCAAATATTTTCAATTGGGTTGAGATCTGGTGATCTAGGGTACCAGGGTATTACATTGAAATTTTTTTTCAAAAAATATTTTTTGATTGAGTGAGCTGTGTGACCTGAAGCCCCGTCTTGTTGAAAGATGAATTGCTTGCTTCTGCCATACAAGTGTCTGATTGATGGAGCTAAACACGTTTTCAATGTTTTCTTGTGGAAGTGTTAGTTGATTTGGCCTTCGTACAGCTCACAGAAGTCTATACCGTTGTGAGAAAAATATGTTCAGATGCCAACCGAACCTCCACCGCCTTGTCAACGATGTTGCAAAAACCTGTCTGAAAATTTCTCAATTGCAAATTTTTTGTCATAGATTCTTCCCTTGCGGTTTAAAACTTGAAAATTAGCTTTATCATTCCAAATAACTTTTGCCCACTGTTCTACAGACCAATCCAGCCTTTCTTTGGACCACACTCGTCGTTTACGTTTATCTGTGATTGAAAGAATAGGTTTTCTAGCTTTGTACGTTCCAATACCTTTGTCCAACAATATTCGTCTCTCGAGCTCTCTGCCAACTTTTGGATCATTTTTTGACTTGTTGAAGGTTTGTGCTAGCTTTTTGTAGCTGAGTCTGGGGTTTTCTCTGCTCATTCTTATTATACCACTTTTGTTACGGTTGCTGAGTTTGGATGGTCTCTCAGTACGCGGCATGTCGGAGACGTCTTTGGTAAGTTCCCAGGTTTTGATAGTTTTTCGAACGCAATATTCAAAAACGTGAAGTATTTTGTCTATTGAACGCTTGTGTAATTTTTTGTCCTCGCCATGCCAACAACTTGCCAATTGATCTCACTAGAAACTGATTTTCGACTCATTTTCACACAATTGAAATTAATTTGAAATATAGAATATTTCAAGTCGATTTTTTATAAATTAAAAGCTAAGCAGCCGTGGCGCAGTGATTAGATGTCTGGCTTAGAACCCTGAGGCCCCGTGTTTGACGCCGGCTCCAGCCCAATAAGTGACAATGGTACAGAAGGAAGCGTGAACTTCTTGTTAAATGCTTTCCCGCGGTGCTCTGTGATAAGACCGTATGAACTTCTGGGAGCACTTAAAATAATTACAAAAAAAAAAAAAGCTGCCGAATGATGTCTTGAATAATTTTTTGATTGTAAACTACTCATTTTTACTTCATTTAGAAATAAAAAAAATTTTCGCACCGAAAATTTTTTTTATTTCTAAATTTTCGATTTATCAATTAATTAGCAAATATTTGATCCTAAATAAAATCGTTCAAACTTTTGTGACGCCTCTTAATTTGTATCACATACCTTTTAATGAAACTTCTGAGTAAACAGTGATGAGTCGAGACCTACTTTTTTTTATTCTACAAACAAATATCCTATTTACCAAATTGAAAAAAAAATTATTTTGATTTCTATTTCCGTTAGATTTTTATTCAACAAAAACGGAAGATTGGGTCTTAAAATTCTGTAATCATTTAAACTTTCGTGAATAGCTGTATATAATGAGTTATCTATGTTAAAAATTTTCTTTTAAATAGCAATGTTTTTTATTATGTACATAAATTCTATGAAAGAGGTAACTCAATAACTGGTACACATTTAGATCTGAACATTATTAATAAAGTTGTTTATATAATTGAAAAGTGTTATCTTTTTTTTCTTGAAACATTAGCATTTACCTAGTCAAAAATAATCTACTTTTGATAAAAGCTTTGCATAAATTTTTATTAAGTTTAGATGAACATCACATTCTACACTGTTAGATATAGTTTCTCCTTTTGAGTCTAATGAATAACTTCGAATTTTATTTAGCCCAGCCTCAGGGAAATTGTTTGAGCCCCGACTGATCCACAGTCCTTTGAATTTACACATATTGAGTGCAGCAAAAATGCAAATACTCAAACATTTGATAACTATTTTTGTATAGTACAAATATTAATTTTAAGTAAATTCCGTAATGAAAATTCACATTAAACATACAAGTCAATTAAAAAAATACAAAATACGCAAATGCACATTTGCAAAATTTCTTAATTTTCTAATTTCACTTGCAGATTTTGTTAAATCGTCATTTAAAAAAAAATGATACGCTAACAAATTTCATTAAGTAAAAAGCTCTAACTGAATGTTGAAGATTTGAAATGTTTGTACAAAATAACATTAGCCTTTTTTTTTTTCAAAACAACTACTAAATGTTGTTTTTGAAACTTTTTAGCCTTGGAACACTTCTATAAAAATAGATTTAATCATCGATCGAATGTAATTGAGGCTGCATCGAGCTTTTGTTGAAAATCTTGAACACTAAGGCTGAAGTCATACAAACATGCATTGCTTTCCGAATATCAGTAACTTTTAGACAAACTGTTCAGCTGCATTTTCATCTTGTCATCATCATGATGTTCATTCGCTGCATTTTTTACTTCTTTCTCATGTTCATCTATTATTAAAGCTTATTACAATTGTCATCTGCAGAAATGACAGCTGTTGTAACTGTCATTCTTCAGCTCTTGTAACTGAGGGATAAAAAATATAAATATTTTGATTCGAACTTTGAAGCTCTTTAAATGGGTTGTGGTCATCCAAATCGGTAGATTTCTGCTGGTCTTCTAATTTTGTAAAACAATTAACAATGGTAGAGGTTTTCACTTTTTACTACTCGAGGTCAAGCATTTTCAATGCTTCTATAATCGAAAAAATAGGAAGATTTTTTCTTTCATCGATAGCTATGATCAATCTTTGTAATGTTAAAGATTTGTAATAAACTTTCAAAGAGCATATAACTCCCTGATCCATTGGTTGAAGTTTAGACAAGATATTCGGTGGTAAAAAATAAACTCAATAGATTTTCGATTATAATTGTCTGGTGTGCTGGATATCTATATATTATAAAAGCCTATTTCTTTTGTAAACTTTTGTATCCATTTCCCGCATCCACTCTTTAAACAGTACGCTGTCCATCCAGGTTTTATTTTGATTTTTGCAACTGAAAGGTAAATGCTTAACTCCATTGAAGCAGCAAAGTGATTTTGATTTACCTTTTACAAACATAGAAATTTTATCACCCGCTGCATTCATTTTTTTTAATGTAATTCACCTCCCAAAGGCCGAGAAGGCCACTATAAATTAGGACGCTACTTTTTGGTTATAACTTTCTCTCAACTCTGTAACTCCAAAACACAAACCTTGACGAACAAGGACTCTGCGTGAAGAAACATGTTAAGCACGGTACTACCAGGGACGTAGTGGAAATCGAATTCGGAACCTGTCGCTTACGAAGCAAGCGCTCTACCACTACATCACTACCGCATTTGCTGCGACCATCCCAGTATTACGATTGCTACTGGGTTTCACCCTATACAAGCCTCAGGTCGAAAATTTAGTGAGTTGTTAGGTAGCATACAATAAAATTAATCCAAATTGTCCTACATTATAAATTTCATTAATTTTATACCTGGATAAAATTGTAGAGAGATTTGTTTTTTTCTATGACATGGTCATATCAGCTGTACAAGTTGTTTCAGTTATTTTATTTGCATATCATGTTAAAATAAACATTATATCTGTTTTTCCAACGATCAAGCCAACCATCAGACGCTTGAAATCCTTTGATATTAATCTTCTCAGCAAGTTTTCTCGCTTTTGTTTTTAAAATTAATAGTGATACTGGGACGTTTTTACTCCTTACATTTATAAGCCATTTAAAAGTGAGATTATCTAAGTTTGAAAATGTTCTATTTATAAGACTCATACATTTTGACTTGCTCGCTTGCGCCTTTATAAATTCGAAATATCTTTCTTTATTTTTGGTCCATGTTGACAGTGCATTTTTAGGAACGCCATATTTCATAGCAACCTGAGACTTAGAGCAATGGATCTAATTTTATTTAAAAATAAAATTAGATCCATTGCTCTAAGGCACGTCTGGGCAAGTTTTACAACATCGGTAAAGAATGGGGTGTAAACTTCCTATCTAAATGCGCTTCCGCGGTGTTCTGTGAGGAGACCGTGAGGACATCTTGGGGCACCAAAAATTATAATAATAAAAGTTTTTACTCGCCACAACTTTGCGAGAAGACTATTGACTTTATAAATCAATATATTGAAAAATGAGGGAGGGGAGGCGGTTATCCGTAAAAAGTACCGTTTTTAAAAAGTAAAAGAGGTTTTTAAAAACTAAACTTCACCCCACTGAATTGTGTCAAATACACAACTAGCCAACTAAATTCGTCAAAAAACCGACTATAACTTAAAAATCACAATCTTTGAGGGGGTAAAAGATCCCCTTCCCCAACAAACCTTTTCCCTGAAATCGTCTTTGTATGCAATATGTACGCATAAAAATTTTTGTTCCTTTAAGACACTCTACAAAAAAAAAATACACAAAAATTTTTATTAATCTAAAAAAGACTTTCTTCTGTGTAATATTTATGAATATTTTACATTGTTGTTGAGAGAAGTAATAGCTAGAAATATGTTATACGCAAGCTCAAAAGACAACCTAACGCGGAAAACATCTACTTTTGTTGTTTTACAAAAGTAATGTAAGTAAAAGTAACATATAACTTGAGCGTCTTATTGTTTTTTTAAAAAAATGCGTGAATTTTAAATTGACAATAAAAATTTGATTAAAAAATGTGCTTTTTTTGCTTGTGAGAGTTTATTATATTATATTTTTTGTTGAAATATTTAAAAACCTAAATACAACGATGATTAAACAAATATTCTTAAAACAAAGAAATGAAATTTATAAAACTATAAAATAAGTATGAAGTTTATTGCTATAAAAGATTTTGAAAATTTCTGGAAATTTTGAGCAAAATTTCCCAAAAAGTTTTTGGAATTTTTCAACCCAAAAAAAAGTTATATAAAAAAAAAACAACTGCCAAACAATCGTTATCATGCTCTATAAACTTCATCTTTCCTCTTTCAGTAATTTTCAACTCTAATAGTGGTTGCTTGCAGCCTTGTTGAAAGTGATGATATAGAAAAAAAAACAACGTCAACTTCAGAACAAAAAATGGAGTCGGGGTAAAGTCCCCTACCCCTGGCATTCTCGGCCTTACTATTAAGTTTAACATGAGAGTGGTGCATTTAATTGATTGATTTTACTTGTTAAATATTACATTTTTTATAAATTAAAAAAATTCGCATTTATTTTCTTTAAATTATCTTCAACATTTTTAACCATTGGTAGACAGTATCTATCATTTTTTTGGGGATCGTAAATCCAATGAAATGATCAGAAATATAAAAAGTTATTTTTAAGTACCTGTATTTATTAATTTAAATAAATTCAGGCAAATTTTATATACCTGATTTTGATCCTCAAACAACTTATGTGGCCTTGATGATATCAAAAAAAGATATATTAAGCATGATTCTATATTCATTGATCTTTCAAAAAAAATTAAGACTTTGAACTGCAAGTATATAGATTTTTTGAAGCGGAGTATTGCAATAAATTTTTAACTACCTTACAGACTAGCTGGAGCTCTGAAACTTTTGGCATCTCTGTAGTGCCGGTGAACGTGCATGTTAAAGTTATTTTCACGATCCGAGACAGTACAAGGAGGGGGGAAGGGGGCTAGTTAAATTAAATTGACAATACTGAGCCAAATATTATGGTATTATTTTTGCACCCGCACGACCTTTTAAAAAAATTCTCTGGTCATATAGAGCAGATGAGTGTTAGGTTCCAATTACAATTGTAACTTGTAACATTGATGCACCTGTAACAACAACTGGACGTATGTTTACTTTGACTGCTGATACTTCTAACCAAGTCTAAACACAATTGTGACACTTTATATTTTTGAATTTTACTTTATTGGCACTACAGATGTGTCAAAATTTTCAGAACTCCAGCTAATCTGCAATGTAGTGAAAAATCAATTGTAATATGCCTCTACAAAAACAGTAAGGAGCTATATACTTGCCGATAAAATCGTTATATTTTTAAAAAGATCAAAGAATATAGAATAAGAAATAATAACTTTTTTTTGATATCATCAAAGCCACCTAGATTTTTTGAGAATTTAAAACAGGTGTATAAAAAATTGCTTACATTTATTTAAGTTGGTAATTCAGGTACTCAATAATAATTTTTCTTTTCGTTAGATTCATCAGCCCCAAAAATGGCAATTCACAAAGTTATATATGGGTCGCATTCCTCCGAGTCATGTTGTGTTCATATTAAAGAGAACAATTAAAAAATATTTGGAATAAATTTTTTTGATTTAAACAAAATTATAAATGCATACCGAAAAAAACTAACTTTTTTATTTTAGTTGAAGCCTTCTCCGTTTTGTTGTAGCCTAAAAAGTCAGCACAATATATGCCACAATCTACAGAGTAGTAAATGACCAGGGTTGATAATTGATCGGGGCCGGGGTTGATAAAATATACCTGGTGCAGGTGCCAGGTTTACGACCGGGGCTGCATAAATAATTATACATCCTAATGTATATTTTTTATTCAAAGTTTATCTAATATTTTGTATATATATGCATATATAAACATCATTATTATCAACATAATCATCATTGCCACAATGATCATAATCATAATCATCATCATTATTATCGTCCATATCATCATCGTCATTTTCATCATCGTCATCATCATCAGGCTTTAGTCTTTCGCTTTTATGCTGTTTCTCTAATATAAACAATCTAGAGCATTTTTTCCCCTTAACTTAACCTCATTCATACAGTATACGAGGCACTCTCTTTAAGTTTTTTTACTTCTAACTCTATCATTTTATCCTGAAACTACTACCTCTCTACATGCTGATAAATAAATCACTTTAATCTTCTCTAATAAACGTTGTCCGATATGACGTTTTTTTCTAATCCGTCTCAGATTATGTCTCCTTTTCTTGTTGTGGTAGAGTCACACCACACATTCATCTGATCATCTTCTCTTTCTGCAAATACTATACCATATAAATACTAAGGTTTATATAAATAAATACAAAGAATTTTTAAAAACATCTCTCTTATAAATCAATGTCCTTTTATTATTCCAAGAAGACCAAGTAAAAAGGTCCTATCTGACGTTAAGCTCTGTTATTCTTAGTTTTTCTAATTTTTGTTTCTTATCCCAAGATGTTAGGTTCTTGAGACTTTTTGGTAAGTCTTTAACAGTGTCATTTACTAAAGTAAGTCTAACAATCTTTAACTCCTGGGTCAGATCATTTGACTTCTCTTTTTTTTGTAAAGAAATCTTAAACTAGTTTAACTCTTAAATCTAATAGCCACACTCTTCTTGCCAGTTAAACAGAATAACCCATTGTTAAACATCAAAATCACTATGGCATCTAATACTAAAGTTAGTACTCAATTAAACACTTCAGCAGTTTGTGCTCCAGAAAAGATTTCCATGATATTTTTTTCGCATTACTGTATTAACGGATACATAGTATTTTAATCTATCCGCTATTTTAAAGTAACTCATAATTTAATAGTCGTTGCTTGCAATCTTGTTGGACGTAAAATAGAGTTTCAAAATACACAAATATATTACTGCTAGTCATACACTATTTTTGTAAATAATTACGCACTCGAGAATTTTTGTTTCTGTATAAAAGTTATAAATAGAATTTAACAAACAGAGTTAAAATAAAAGTAAATAAAGTTTTCGTATTAACAAGCTATTTCAGCAGTATGGCATCCATAAAGAAAATTATTAGCAATTTGATGGATCTGAAAATGTTGTAATGTGTCTGAAAAAGATCAAACTGGTGGGAGAGCTGCAAAAGATGGTCAATTTTTCATTGACCATTCCGTTCTTTTTTAAAGGCAATGCATTCGCATTATATGAGCAATTGGGAAGAGCCAAAAAACCTCCGCTACGGATATTTAAAAAGCTCTATTAGATGCATTTGCAGCCCAAGGCTTCCAAGGCTTATGAGCAGTTTAGAGATCGGAGATAGAATGAAGGTGAATCCGTCAATATGTATTTGGCCAGTTTGCGTCAAATTATGGGTTTGACCAATATTGAAAGCGAATAATTATTGTTAAGAGCGTTCATAACTGAATTGCCAGGTGAAATTTCAAAGCAGCTACAAGCACAAGTGAAAAAATTTGGAATCAGGTTACAGGATGCATTACACCATGCAAGAGAACTCATGACGGCAACAAAAGAAGAGTTTTTTCAACAACAATCTCTAGGTTCTATAAAAATGTTAAGAAAGCGCCCGCTACTGATTTTAACTGCTACAGTTAGTACAAGCCTGAACATATTTCCCGAATCTGTTTTTCAAAGAAAAAAATTGTTAGTGATAGAATAAAATGTTTCAAATGTGAAAAATTTGGACACATTGCAAGATTTTGTTCGTTGCATCAGGGAAACTCAAATGGGGAATCGCCAGTGCCAGCTGTTTTCCCTAAAAAACTAACGGTGCTCCCAATATGCACTGTGCAGGTAAACACCTTTGCAGGAAAAGCAAAAGTTTGATAGCGGATGTACTCGAACTATTATTTCAAACAACATGGCTCAGAAAGCCAGTGTTCGTATCAGAAAAAATGAACTTGTGGTGTTGGCTGTTAAAGGAGAATTTGTGAAAACGGAGGGAGAAGCTACTGTAACATTGATTATAGAAGGAAAAAAACTCAAAACATCATTAATGATTCTAAAAAGTGTTGTCAACGGTATTGTGGCTATTATTGGTATGGATGTCGTTAATAACTGTGGAGGAGTGCACTTGTACAATGGAAAAAATGAATTTGGTTATTTTTCAATTTACATAAAGAAACAACCTGTTGATATAAAGGACAGGGATTTTGATGCTTCTTTTGATGGTACAAAGTGAACTGCTAAATATAAATAGAAACAAGATGAACCACAAGAAATCCTGTTGCACAGTACAAGGTAAAACACCAGTTGATACATTAATTTAATGATGAGATAGACTTATGAGTGAAAAATGGCGTACAAATTATGCAACAAAGAAGAAAAAGTACAGAAGGGATTGTCATGTTAATGGCTTCCAGTAACTTCCAACTCTCATAGTGATTGCTTGCAGCTTTGTTGGAAGCAAAGATGTAAAAAAAAAAAAAAAAAAATGGCAGTAGAGCAGGAAAACAATGGGAAGATACAACCTGTTCAAAACTTCTGTGAATTGAATCAGTATGTTAATTCACATAATGTCTCAAGTGACGCATGTGATGAAAAAGTGAGAAAATGGAAAACTGTTGGTGTCAAAGGGATTCAAAATGGAGCAACATTGTGGTGTGATGCAAGTAGCATTGCAATGGGTGTTGCTATAGAATACAATGGCGTAATAATTGATGATGCAGCCTGGCTTGAAAATATAAATGATGTCATACATATTAATATTGCTAAATTAGATGCTGTGGTGCGTGGGATAAACCTAGCTGCTAAGTGGGATATAAAGATTCTGTCAGTATTCACTGATTCAGTAACAGTTAATAGATGGTTAAAAAGTATGCTGATGTTATAGGGTTCAATGAAAGGCATCATCAGATATGATTATTAAAAAAATGAATTTTCTCTGTTTAAAGACTTAATATAAGAGTATAATATAAACATTATGTTAAAATGGGTTTCTTCCTTCAAAAACAAATCTAACATGTTGACAAGAGTTCCAAAGACTTGGTTAAATGAGCTTTCACAAAAAATACTAAAGCACTATGTTGAGTAAGTATTGCTGAAGAAATTCGTAATTGTTACTCAAAGCATCATTTTGGTGTTAATCGGACAATGTTTACAGTGCAACGAGGACTTCTGTATTAGGAACGTATTAGGAAAAGGTGTTGAAGAATGCGTGCGCAAATGTTGTCAATTTAATTCAATTGATCCAGCACCAATAAAATGGGAAAATGTAGTGCTAAATGTACCAGACACATAGTAACAAATTGATTGGGATGTGACTCACTATAAAGGATTGCCATATTTAACAATGATCGACTGTGGACCAAGTCACTTTGCAGTTTGGTGAAAGTTGCCATGCAAAGATACCTAAAATTGTGGTATGTCAATTGGAATCCATGTCTATGAAACATGGCCCACCGCAAGAACTGTTGATGGATAATGGAGCGGTTTTTTAGATCCAGTGAATTTTCAAACATAGGTGAGAAATAGTGTGTAAAAAAGATGAATAGATGTGCATTAGGGTTATAACATTTTCATTTTTTTTTTCAACTTTAAAATGGCCATTGCCCTACCTGATGAAGAATGATGCAAGTATGTTTTAATAACACTGTTTTACTTTGCCTTGACAAAAACCACCCCATAACACAGATTTAAGTATTTCTACACAAGCGGTGTATAAATCATTTTTACGCTGTGGCACATAAAGAGGCCTCCAAAACAAAAATAGCCCCCAGCCCTAAACGGTTTAACAAGATTCTAATAAAACTAACGCTAGTTTTAGTTTTATTTAAGCTAAATTATTTTATAAATTATTTTATAAATAAAAGTGTTAATTTTTTTAATAACTATTTCATGCTTCGCGTATTTTGAAAATTTTAACACATCGGAAACAGTTCTTCTTTTAAAAAAATTAAAAGATAAAATAATTAAATCAATGAAAGACTGTAGAAATTGAATTAACTAGATAGAAATCAAATAAAAAGGTTAAAAATACTTTATAACGAGGAAGCGAAACTGCCTCACAATACCGCTTGATGATGTTTAGTGAGTGGGCTTTTTAATTTTAATTAGTAATTAAAACAGAAAAAAGATTAACGAGTTTGTAAGAACTGCAACTGAAGCAAAAATAATCAGAGTTGATAAACCAATATTTCAAAAATTTTCTTTATATCTATTAACTTTAAAAATTCTACTGGGAATGTTGTAGATGATCTTGAAAAAATATAATCTATTGACAGACTTAAGCATCGCATCACGGAAATAATCGCAGTTGAATAAATGCAACCAGAGCCTATTTTAATAAACATACAGCAAACAAGAAGCGAATATGCAAGCACTTGGTTAAATGCCTTACCGCTAGAAAACCAAGGTTTTGTTTTAAACAAAGAAAAATTTCGAGATGCACATTGTTAAAATATGATTTCGACTTTCGACTAATATTCCTGGTCATTATGAATGCGGAGAACTTTTTAATGTAACTCACGCTTTGTCGTGTAAGAATGGTGGCTTCATTATTAATGCAAATGGTTTTTGGTGAAATGGACAGACAGAATTTTTTACTTAAGATTTACGCATGTCGATTTCATGAGCAACAAAATGAATATAGCTGAATATAGCACCAATCTGAATATAGCTGCTATATTCAGAAAACATGAAAAGGAAAAAAAAGAGAATATAGCGAACGAGTTCGTGAAGTCGAACGTGTCAGTTTGACACCACTAGTGTTTGGTACAAATGAAGATATGGGTAAAGAAGGTTATAACTTTTTTAAAAGACTAGCCAAGAAACTTTCGGAAAAACAAAACAAAAAATACACAATTATTATGACGTGGTTAAGAGCGAAGTTAGCTTTACTTTGCTCAATTATCCTTTGTTTAAGAGGTTTAAGAACACAGTGGACTAAAAAAACTGATCGTGAAATTGGTGTTGATTTTAAGATGGATACTCTAAAAGCAAGAATCTGAGTTTTTTTTTGTTTAGTTTTGTTTCTTGTCCGTTAAATTTTATATTATTGTAAATAACGATAGTCTCGCATTTAAAAGTAATAAATGATCGATTAAGTTTAAGTGTAAGCGAATATTTTTTTTATTCTTCCGCACAAAGATGTTTTAAGAACATTTTAGAATGTTTTAAGAAATTTTAAAGATGTTTTAAGAACATTTAAAAACTCAAGTTTTTATATGTTTCCATGTAATTCCTTAAAAAAAAAATTTTTGGACATACATAAACTAAAATGTTCTCAAAACGACTAAAAAACCTGGCCAGTTTTACGCGACGAAATATTATTTCCGTGGTCAGTATTCGAGAGCGATCGCTCACGCTTCCCGACCAAGCCTGTCAGCACTGAGTTACTTATTATTTTTTCTAAAAAATTTCATATAAGAAGAGCAAGGAAGATGCTGAAAAAAATTCTGTTACATGGAGAAAAAACTTGACAGCATACCAAAGAATGTAACGAAAAGGAAAATTTAAGCAACAATCACTGATCCACTTGACAGCTTAACTAGAATGCCTAAAGAAATGACAATTATTGGGAGGTTTCGATTTCTTGCTCTAAATGAAAAATCTAGAAATGAAAGATTTAAAATGATAGCCGAAGAATTGAAAAAATAGGAGGAAAAGTTAAATTTTCCTTTCATAACAGCAAAGTCAATAGAGTGGAAGATTGAAACATTAATTAATAAATATGCTAATTTTTTAAAGTTCCATAATGAATGTGCTCAAGTTAAATTTGAAAAAGTGTTTCATATCACCAAAACAGATGGCATTTGGTTGGCCAATGAAAATAAACAATTTTATCAAATGCAGATGATATCACATAGAGATGTTGGTTATGCAACATCAGTACAAGTATAAGTGCATTCATCAAAAGTTCCACAAGACGTAATCTTCATTTATTGAGCAAAAATGTTGCATGTAATCTATCAACATCTTCAGAAACTTTTAACAATGATACTATCAACTGTGATTATGCAGTTGAGCCTCCAGCTAAAGCAAGAAAAACTAAACCATATTCCACTACAAAAACTGCACTTCAACTAGTAAAACAGACTAATTTAAGTTCCTCTAAGTCAGCAAAAGTTTGCAAAAAACCATCAGACCACGTTATTGTCATCCCTACACCAATTCAATCTACCATTTATATGGCATCTGTCGGAGAATCACAAAAAATGCAGCAGAACTTTGAAAAAACCCTTAAAAACGAAAATTGGGCTTTGCACTTTGAAGGTAAGAAACTTAACAAACAAGAAATTCAAGTTGTTGTTTTAAAAAATCAGAACTGTGAAATTCGCTTAGGTGCTTTAACTCTTAGTGATGAGAAAGAATTACCAATTTTTAATGGAATAACAGAGATAAGAAGACAGTTATAAAAAATTGGACAACAGTTTGAGGAAACACAAAAAAGGGTTCACCATTTTTAAGAAACATTGGAATAAAGACGAAGAAGTAACATTTGTGCCGAACGAGCAATTAAAATCATGCAAGAATCACAAACGCTTCAAGTAAAATTGTTATCAGTAAAGAGATTGAAAAAAATTTTTTATCAATGATAAAAGTGATTTAGAAGATTTAGACATTTTTGCTGCATGGCAGGAAGGAACCAAAGAAACAGTTGTTGACGCTGAGAAGGAAACTGACATCAGAGAAATCATAGATAATTTATTACCATCGATCAGACGATCAGCCAGAGAAAGGAGAAAACCAAATTATTTGAATGACTATGTTACTTAAGAACTTTAGTTCTTTGGGTGATGTGATAGTAGCTGATCGTTATAAAACTTTATTGTTACGTTTATAACTATTCTTATTATAATATTATTAAAGTTCATTGATGTAATTTTTTACTGCTAATCATACCTATTTTTGAATATAATTACGCCCTCCAGAATTTTTGTTTCTGTATAAAAGTAAACAGAATTTAATAAACAGAGTTAATATAAAAGTAAACAGAGTTGTCGTATCAACAAAATATTTGCCAATATATGATAAATAATAAATGTAAGAATAAAGTTATGATACAAAAGTTTTCTAATTTTTTTTCTAGCCTCGGGTATAAACCTCTGCTAAATCTTATAACTTTGCTGGGGCCGCGGCCAGGTTTGCAAAAAGTCTTATTTTTAGCCAGGGCCCTGGTCACTTACTATTAATTTATTCAAGCACGTTTTATACCTAAAAGTACATAACGTTATTGATTTTTTCGTTTGTGTAAAAAATCGATAATGTAAACATTATCGATCATTTTCTTTAATATGAATGCAACATGTCTCTGAGGTTTAGGATCCCTTTAAGTAAAAAAAATCAAGTGTTTATAAAGTTTAAGTAAAAAAAAATCAAGTGTTTATGTGACTTAGAACCTCCAAATAAACCTTGCAATTCTGAGGGGATAAAATGGACTTAGCCCTAAAACTAAAACAGTCATACTAACCCTAACCCTAACCCTAACCCTAACCCTGATAACCCTAACCCTAACCCTAATCCTAACCCTAACCCTAACCAGTCAGGTTCGTCTCGGAGCCAGAGGCTAAATTTTTCAAGGAATTCTTATTTTACTAAGTACTCTCAACTGTATAAAAATCACCCAAATCTGAGATGTATGGTGACATGACCTGGGTCATTTGACATGGAATTACCCAAAATACAATGTCACAAATTGGTTGTGAAATTTAATAATACAAAAGCAGATATTATTTATTTTAAATGGAAAAATCACTTCAAAACATTGTTGGATAGGGTAGGCATAAATTTTGGTATATTAAAACACATTTTTACTAATGGTAATCTACTATAATTTTATTTTTTATGTAAAAATATTTTATAAAAACAAACCTAAATTAAATAAGGTAAAATAAGTATTTTAGAAAAACAAACCTAAATAAAATTGTTTAACTAAAAAACATAAAAGTTAGTTTTACAAATGGAAATAGTTGAAAGAAAACACTATGGAATGAATTTGCAAAATCTATTAAATAAAAAAGAAAGAGGTATTCTTATTTAAATGTACGAAGTTATAAACAAATTCACCGAAGTTATGATGTAAAGCTTAGTCCTGAAACTTTTTATAATGCAGTGTTACATAATCATGATCAACAGTCATGATCATGCAGATGATCATGATTGTTGCTGTTGGTATTTTTTTGTGTTTTATCGTACTAACATTTATTTTGGCTAATTTTTTAACAATTTTTATTTAAATGATTAGTTTTTAATTTATAATTTTTGTTTAACAGTCACTATTTTTGGTTTCGAGATCACTGCAGATGTTCAAAATGTTGTAGCAAAACAACTCTCGCTAAAACTCAACAAACACGTAAAGTATTTATTTTTTTAAAGGAATGGATTATTTATTCTGTTTTTGTAAATGTAATTATAATTATAAAATAAACACTATTTTTCATTTCTAGTATCTTCTGGGGTACTACAAGGTTCTATCCTTAGTACTGTTTTGTTTTTTTATCTAAATTTATGAACTTCCTGAAAGCCTTACATTTAAGTTTGTTTATTTTACCTCTTACTAAACTCTGTTATTTACTGCAAACAACTATCGCAACAATAACGAGTTTCTATATTAATGAATAGCATCCCTCTAACTGAGTCCTCTTTTAAACTTCTTTTTGGATTTTCTTGAACTACTAAGTCCTCATGAAAGCCTTATATACAATCAATTACATAGTTAGAATTTGCTAAGGTTGCTTCTCTTTCTCGTGCTCACCATTATATTACTCCATATTCCATTCTTTACTTCTACAAATCTCTTATGTGTCCCTGTATAGAATGCTGTTATCATATTTGGGCGGGAAAAGGGTCAAATACATTTTATCAAATACAAATACAAATGCGGTAGTTCTAGATTTCCAAATAGAATTTCCAAATACAAATTCATAATACAAATTCCATAATACAAATTCATAATTCCAAAATACAAATTTAAAAAAATATATGTTATCAGCATTTTCCAACTATAAATACAAGTATTTGTATTTTAGGTTATGAAAATATATACAGATTTTTCAAGACATTACTCATAAATGATATACTTAATGTATTTTTTATTTCTATACTAAATAAAAGAATTAAAAGAAAGTTTTTTAGTAAAAAGAGTTCAATATTCAAAAGCCAATGTTCCGATAAAAAGATAATATCAAATGATTTGACCAGTTCGAAAATATAAATTGAGTTTGATTTAAAACTTTGGCAATTATATGCACAAAAAGTAATATATTCAAAGGTTTTACTTACTGTGTTTCCTTCCATTTTGAATTTAAATTTGGTATCCGAGTTGAGTAGGAATGTTCCCGTGCATAAGAAGGTTGTTCTATAAAATGTAGAAAATAATTTTTGAGGTTATGGTACAAAGTGTCGCGTATTAACTTCACTCTGCTGTGGTGTTTCGATTTTTGAGATATTACGATAAACCCTGAATGGTTTAACAATAATATTATTGTCCCAAACATCAGGGTTTAGGATCATGTTTCTTTCAGTACTTCTTATATTCGCTTTGAATGATCGATTGTATTTATTTTCACGGTTAAGCTCTACATCAATTGGTTCGATACCTATTTCATTTTTAGTGTGGCTAGACAGACCTTCTTCCGATATTGTGTCACAGACCCCTCCTACAAAAATATAAAAGTCTTGCAAGATACGTTCACCTGCAATGGAGTTTCTGTTTAATGCAATTTTAGTTCCGAAAATTGGCTTTATTTTAGGTTTTTGTGTTAGGGCTTAACTTGCTGCATTGTTGTTGTTTTTTTAACTACAGTAAGGCACGATCATTTTTTTTCCAGTCCTCTCTTTTTTCAATAATTGGTGGTTGCATTTGGACCTTTTTAGCATAAGTGACTCTATTTTGGTTTCCGTTTTCGTATGTTTTTAAACTAGACTCCATAATGGTAGTCTCATCATGAAGGAAACGTAAAGGTATATCATTTAGAGTATTTTTAGTATTTGCGGAATGATTTTCTATTGAACCAGAAACAAAAGATTTTTCAGTATTAAGCGGTTTTTGAGATGATAAATTACTGCAGCTGTTAGAAAGCAGCGTGTTTTGATTATTTTCGATTTTTTTGCACGTTTGCTGTGATTCATCATAATTGACTTTTAATAAGTGTAGTTCGTCTCTGATTTTCTTGTTTTCTAATTTGATTGTTTTAACGCACTCGACGAGCTCTTTTAAGGTCGACAACAGATTTACATCTGGTAATTGGTGTAATTGTTGACTACTTTGTTTGCAATTAGATAACAAATTATTAAAATCTTTGTGAAGCTGTTTTTCTGTTAATGATATCGATATCAAATATATGTCATCTTGACATGTTGCTATTTTTTAACGCTTTCTAAGATTTTTTCTTAGAGGATCTTCAGCGTTAAGAGTAATGTTGATAGAGGAGAATTGATCCATATCAAAACTTTCTAAAATCTCGGTGAATAGAGTTACTCTTAGATCAAAAATGTCAGCTTCTTTAAATATCAAAAAACCTTGGATGATACTATTTTTTGGATGAGAGCATAATTCTACGATACTATTTAAGTAATATTCACATATATTTTTCGAATTCAAATTTGAGTATATCTCGCTAATTTCTCTTGGAGCCATCTTTTATTTTATTATAACTTTTTTCTATGTTTTTACTCAGTTAAAAAACACGTCCGCTCATCATAAAAACCATGCAGCTATCTCTATAATAATGATGCAAAATAAGTTAAAAAATTATCAAACCACTTGAATGAGCCGATAAAAAAAAAGCCGAAAAGGAGTTGCGTATAGAAGTGCGCGATTCGGTAAGTTGGTAATGGTTCTTCGATACATACATACAAACACACATTCATAAATACATACATACATCAAGATTTTTAGAATTTAAACATTAAAAAATGCATATAATATTCAAATATATAAATAGTTGTGGGGTGGCTAAGTGGGTTATATTTTTTAAAAAAGCAGAAATACAAAAATATGTTTTCGATAAATAAAACGATTTTTTAAAGTTTTCTCTTAAATGAGTTGTAATCTTATTTTTGTGAAAAGTCAAAATACTTTAAAACTATTTTATTCCATAGAAAAGCTCCTCGAAATGAAATACAAAATGAAATAGATTAACCAAAATTAGTGTGCGAAAAAGTTGTTGAGTAAAATTTTTATTTTGCAGTTCGTAGTTGCTTTTTTCTTTTAGTGAGTATAAGTAATAAGAAAGGAGTGGGGAGTTGTTGGTTTTACATTAATACATAAAACAAAGAACATTATAAACATTAACTTAATATACATTTGAAATATTCATTTCGAATAAAAGAGGTCAGGGATGACTAAATTGGTCTTTAAAATTTATAACCCGTGCAATATGCTTCTGTTGACGATGAAGAGGTTTTAGTATACTTTTATTAACACTAGCCCAAGAAATACTAGCGTAGTTAAGATGTAGCGTAGTTAAGATGGCAATTAATAAATGAATAATATGATTGGATTAAAGTATGTTTATTTAGGAAACTCCATGTATTGTACAGTATTCCTATACTTCTAGCAATTTTGTTATTTAGATTAATAATGTGATTTTTCTGTGTGAGGTTTTCGCTAATTTAAGTGCCGGAAAATATTGTTACATTTGTTTGCTTTATTTCAATATTATCAATGAAGAGAAGAGAATATTTTGATGTATTTTTTTTGTCGAAGCTTGTTGAAAGAGAACCCATTTAGTTTTTTCGATATTAATTGAAAGTTTGTTTGATTTGAACAAGTCAGAAACTATGATAAGTTTGGCGTTCATATTGTTAAAAATGTTGTAATGTCATTGCTTGTTAAAAAAAGATTAGTGTCATCAGCAAACATATTTATCATTAGGTTCCAAGTTTTGAAGAGGTCATTGATATATTTTAAGAAAAGTAATGAATCCTTGTGGCACTCCCACACGTTGTAACAATTAAGTTTGATGAAAACAATGAATTTGTTAGAATAAATTGTTTGAGATTAGTTAAATAACTTTTTAATAGCAGTAAAACATTCCCAGTGATTCCATAATGCTCTAATTTTTTATTAAGAATTTTATTATTCTTTGTATTGAAGGCTTTCGGTAAGTCTATGAAGATACCTAATGTGTCTTGCGATGTTTTAAAGGAATAGGTAATAATTCTAGTTAGTTGAAGTATTGCATGTTCCGCAGAATTATTTCTTTTAAACCCATATTGATTATGATATAATATTTTTTTATAGACAGGTGATTATATATTCGAAAATATGCAGTTTTTTCTAAAACTTTTGAAAAAACTGAGAGAATAGAAATTGATTGATAAGATTTGTTAACTCACTTAAATATTGGGGTAACTCTAGCTATTTTATGTTGATCAGGAAATATTGATTGTTTAATCAAATTGAAAAAGATGTGGAAGAGAATATTTTTAATTATATCATATGAACCAATTATAATGTTTCAGCTTATATCGTCTGGACCATCCGCTTTTTTAGGTTTAATCATTTTTAAAGCAGCCTCGAATTCGATGAAAGATGCTTCTAATTCATTTAGAAAAGAGTTAGTATGAAAGATAAAATCATTTATTGAGTTTGTCATTATAGGAACGTTTTTGGGTAGATTTGATTTGACTGATACAAAGTATTTTTTTATTTCTCTCGCTATTTCTTTACGGTCATTAAGCTCATTATGTATTTTAATAGCATATGGCAAAAAACATGTATTCATTTTATTATTGCTGATTATTTCATTTATAAATTGCCATTTTCGTTTGGAATCGTTTTTGTATTTATTGAATAAGTCGCAATAGTAATTAAAATACAAATTTCAAACTGTTTTGCATAGGTCTTATAGAGTACTTTACTTTTAATTGTTTTTGTTTTTATATTTTTTTTAGGTATTTTATATATAGTTTTTTATAGGTATTTTATATATGTATATATAGTATAAATGATATACAATTTTTTTCGTTTATCAAACGTTTGATCAAAATTTGTTTTTTGTGTGTTATTGAATTGGTGTTATTATTTATAAAAAAAAAATAGGAAAAGATCAGATGTGTCACTATTAATTATTCCTTTTTTAATTAACTTATTTAAGGTATCAGTTGGTATAATATTGTCTATTAATGAGGCTGATGTTGCTGTTGCCCTTGTTAGTTTATTTATTAAAGGAATTGGTTTGTTTTCAAATAAATTATTATAAAAATTTTAATATTCGAGTTTATATGATATTCAAAACAGTCTAAGTTCATATAACCAATTAAGTAATTAAGTTTTTTTTTCGTGAAAGCCTTTTCTTATAATATTAGTATATAAAACTTGTTAAACTTTTCAATTACGCCTGAAGGTAGCAACAACTTAAAAGTACATTTTTTTAGTTTTTTTTGTTTAAAATTTCAATTATTAAAACCTCTTTATCGGCATCAGAAATGCTTATGTCAGGCCTGATTATAAACTATAAATTTGTGTTTATATAAATAAAAACACCTCCACCTCGCTTTTTAGTATTAGGCGCAAGCGTGAATATTAAAACCTAAGAGACGCAGATTTGCGTTTGAGTCAGCGTCGTCCGAGTTGTACCACGTTTCTGTTACACATATTATGTTAAAATATCTGAAGTTTCCTCTAAGTCATTACAGTAATTTTCAAAGTTTTTCTTTATGCTTATAATATTAAAATGAATAAGATTAATATGATCCCGCTCGAGAAATTCTTTTATTTTGTTGTTAACAAAGTAGGAGCAGTTCCGTCGTAGTAGCTTTGTAGTTGCTTCGTAGTTGCTTCGTAGTTGCTTCGTGGAGCTTCTACATTATAAAAAAAAATTAAATCTTGATTTTCCTTTTTTTTTCAAACTCATTCGTATTATAAAAACTAAAGACTTTTAATTCAAAATTATTTAGGTTATTTGAATCCATTATAGTAAAATTATTTAGTAATAATAAAGAAATAAAACAATTTCGATCAAAAGATGCGCGCAATTAATTTATAATAAATAACCTTTGCATATTTCTCTTTGCTTCGCAACTCTTTTGCTTCCAAAAACAACTTCTTTCTTATCTCCGTGGTTCTTTCACTAAAATTTTCGTTAAGTTCTGATTGATAGTAATTATCCATAATAACGCTTTTATCTATAGAGTTTAGAAAATTTCATGATAATTGTTCTGTTTTTCTTTGAATCTCCAGATTCTTTTTTCCCCTAATAAACCTTAATGAACCTCAAATTATTACTTTCAGCTTAAGTGTTTTTGTAACTTTTATTTTCTTCCACTTTTTTTTGTGGATTCTGCAAGATCGACTAAAACCTTTCTGTATTTGTCGCTACTGATTTCTTATAATCAATAAGTTCATTGTTTTAAGTTTTATTTTCTTCTTGAAGCGATGGTAATGTTTGCTCCATTTTATCAAACTTTTTTTTTTTTTTTTTTTTTATACTGTTATTTAGGTGCCCCAAGAAGTCCTAACGGTCTTGTCACAGAGCACCACGGAAGTGCATTTAACCAGGAAGTTCACGCCTACTTCCTTACCATGATGCGAAAACATGTCCAAGGCTCGTTTCGAACCTGGATCTCTTGCTTATAAAGCAAGCGCTTTAACCACTACGCCACGGCTGGACATCTTCACATTGAACTTCAAATTGAAACATTTCATTATTGTGTTTTCATGTATTTCTAAAACTTCTTTTATTTCATATGTCATATTAAATTTTGCTATTTTATTTTTATTTTTTTTATCTCCGTTATCTCTTCAAATATCTCTTAAGAGATATTAAAATAAAATGGCACGTCCGATCGCCACAAAAGTATGCACAAAAAGTAAAAAATAAAAAAAGGATGCTTTTTTAAATGAAATTTTCAAATCTTTAACGTTTCCGAATCATCTTTCTTTTTAATTTTATATATAATATTTGTCCAACAATTTTTAGGAACTCTCAATTTTAGGTAGTTTGGAGGATTTGCTGTTTTATGCACAACTTTCACGTCATTTTATTTATACCATTCACAGCCAGTTTACTATCATGGCTTGAAGCTAAACCAGGTCAGAATACACGTCTGCTTTCATTTGATTTAATGAAAGGTAAAAGACATTTTTGTTAACTCTCTATAATATATACTTTACGAGCTAGTGTGAACTCAGAAATATAGGGTACTGATTTTTGTCACACCAGCAAATAGCTTGTCAAACCAAGACTTTGTTTAGCAAACTTAACATGTTTTTATTTACTTAAATTTTTTACTTGCTTTTCCTCTATATTTGGAAATATGTCATCCATTAAGTACGCACGCCGAAAATTTAAAGATTTAACCCCCCACCCCCTGATGCAACGCGTACTTTCAAGTTTCTCCTACCTTCCCCTCCCCCAACCTCTCTTTAAAAATACGTACGTTTTTGAAATACACTCCTCCCCCACTTTCTATGAACTAAAAAAGTTTTAAAATAAGTTTCACAAGGCACAACTTCTAATACAATTCAAGCTTGAACTTTTGCTTTTTAAAAACTTATTATAAAGTAGAACGATTCATAAGTATAAAGGTTTTGAAGACGTTTTATAGACGTTTAAAAGCAGTTTAAAGTTTTTTTATAGAGTTTATATGAAGCTTTCATGATAAATTTTCATCAAAATTGACTCCTAAAAAATTAGCGTATGTTTGCTATACGATGTTTTTTTTTTTATTACTTAAGAACTTTGCAAAAATAAGATGTATTTTTAGCGCTTTTACTATGATTTGTGGAATGAAGAAAACTTAAAGTTTAAACATCAAAAGACGGTTGTTGCAAAAAAAAAAAAACTAAATATTAATTTATTTAGTTCTTTGTTTACTACTTTTTAAAACGTTTTGAAAGTAAAAATGATTGGAGTCCACTGCGCATAAAGTGAAATAGATTTAATTATAAAAAAAAGTATTTATGTATATGAAAATATAAGGGCCTAAATTAAAACGATTGTTAAATAGTAACGGAATACATGCCTCCTTCTTACAAATATCGTTTATTGGGCTAGAGCCGGCGTCACAAACCTCTTGATTCTGAGTCAGAACTCTATTCACTGCGCCACCGCTGCTCGAATTAAGAGACTAAAAATGCAGAATGAACTTGATAATTAGGATAAGGTGGTTTATGGTGTAAAAGTTATGGTGGGATCAACGAAAATTTAAAACGTAATGCTGTCTTTTTAAAATGCATAATTAAATGATTGATGAACCCGACAATTTTTGAAACCAAATTGCATAGTATAAGACAGGTTTCTTTCAATTAAATAAATAATAGGCTATTTTACATAATTCATTGACGCCATTTTGAGAAATAATAAAGAACAAATATTTAAATATTGCCAAATAATTAAAATTAATTCTTTTTTAATCCTTTTTGAAAAAAACGTTTTGTACCAAACAAAACTCATTGATTATTTTAGTGAAAATTCAACAAGAAGAAAATGTATTCATCATTAAAGTTTTAAAAAAGACATTTTAAGTAAAGATTACACTTATTTAAACATAAAAAGTTTCAACTCCATTACTTATTATAATTATTAAAATCATGCAACCGGTGCCGATGAGACGGTAACGGGTGCCGATAAGAAAACGGAGAAAAGAAAAAACTTTTTGTTAAGTTTGTTTTTATTGCTTTAAACTTGATTTAACAAGTTTCAATCACAAACGAAAAAAATTTCAATGTTTATTTTAACCTCACGTTCTCTCTAAATTTTAAACTTTAAATTTTTGGTTTTATTTTTAATAGTGTGCGAAATTTCATTTTTTTGTATATTTATGGAGTTTATCTAAGGGATTGTTGATGAAACATACCAACAACCAATTCTTGTACTTTTTACTGTTATCAGTAAACATTACTGATGGCAGTAGAAACATATACAATTAATAACTTGCGGAATGTAAGATATTAACATAATATGGCAAAAAATAAACAAAAGTTTATCCCCATAAAACAGACGATTAAGCGGTTTTTCACATTTAAAACCTTTTTCATAATGCATAAGTTAAAATTGATGCATATAAGATTATGGTTTTTTTATAATATAAAAATTAGAATTGATGCGCATAAACTTATAGTATTGTGAGATTAAGTAATTGATGCGAATAAACTTACGATATTTTGATAATTAAATTACGTTATTTAATAATTTATTAAAACTTCAATATGTCTCTTTTCTTTAAGCCCTATAAATTAATAACATTGAGAAAAAACTATTTATTAAATGAACCAATTGTAATTTTGTAACAAATTCCAATAAACTTTCTGCAATTCGATTAAAATGTCTACAGTTCATTGTCTAATGTGAGTGTATTCCGTACCCGATTGCATATTTTGAAACTCTATACAGGCTCAGAATAAGCAGAAAAATGAGCAATCTGATTCGCTGATTTTGAAAGAGAGGCAAGTGTTATTTTGTTGAAAAATATAATTAAAATCAAAATAAACAGATTTTTGAAATAAATTTCAAAGTAATGATATACTAAGTTTATCAATACATCATGTGTTACTATCAACACAGGAAATTTATTTTATTTTAGTACTCTTCAGAGTATTTAAAATGTATCAAAATCTATTTGTATAAGAGAATTTTCACTCGTAAAAATTTCAATAAAGTTTATCTTAGTGATGAAGATTTTTTCTATTGTTAATTTTAAGAAACGAAAAAAAAAATGTGTTGAAGTAAATTTGAAAAAATCTACAAATGTGTTTCTCTTAAAATATACTCTTGGCCTTAAAGCATTCTCAAATACATAGTTAAGTATGTTGTACGAGACTAATAGTAAAGCACTTTTGCATACAAAGTTTATATGCAGTTTTACGTGACTACTGGTGAAGAACTTTATTTATAAACTGATTTACATGTTTATTATAAAGAGTTGAAAGTTAGAGTTTTTAAAAAAAGAAAATTTGTACTAATTGCAAAACTAGCGTACATGTTCCATGTCAATATATGAGCTCTGAGGATATTTTGTTTTCATGCTTCGTTTCAACCATAGTTTGGAGGAGGCTGATATATTTTTTTATTACGTAACTTTAATAAAACATCGTGTTAAACCATAAAAAACTTTTTTTAAATTTAAAAAAATTTTGGCAGGCTACATTTAGTTATAAAATATTTGAAAATTTAACAAAAGAAGTGATATTTTTTGTTTGTCTACAGAACAATAATTTTTGTATAGTTACATATAAACACTGACATTTAAAGCAAGAAAAAGTATTGAAGTCAAATAAGTTAACCAAATAAAAGTGGAATATGGCATAAATAAAAGTGGATTATGGCAAATGATTGTGGCATTTTTTGTATTGTAATAATTGAAAAAAGAAAGATTTAAAAAATTAAACTAAGTGGTTAAAATCAAACGTTTTAATGAAAAAAGAGTAATAAAAAAAAATTAAAAAAATTATCAAAAAAAGAACAAAATAAGTTGTCATGCTGTGAATATTTTTGCTACTATAAAATGTGTTTTGTATGTATAAACTCTTGAAATATTTTACTTGAATTTGCATGTGTGCAATTTTGCAAGATTTCTTAATGTGTTTCTCATAAAATATAATGTCCGTTTGCTATAAAACATGCTCGATACAAAGTTTATATGCAATTGCACCAGACTACTGGTAAACTACTTAAAATATGCAAAGTATAAAGTTTAAGCTGAGGCAGAGGTTGTTCTAAGCTCGTTACTGCACTTTATACCAACTTGTTAATTATAAACAGTTTAAAATTTAAAATTTTGGAAAAAGAAAATTTTTACAGATGTTTTGCCAAACTAGCTTACATGTTCCATATAAATCTATGAATCCTGAAGAAGTTACTGTTCAACCTAAATTTTGAGAAGGCTGATAAGGCGTACATCAATATTTTTCTTCATATAAATTATATAGGATGAAAATTGGATATTAATCTATTGGAAAATTTAACAAAAAAAGTGATATTTGTTTTTTAACTGAACATTAAAACTTTACTCAGTATTAAAGTCAAAAAATTTAACCAAATAAAGGTGAATTATGGTAATTTTTGTAATAAAAATAACTTCTGCAAAATTAGCTTTTACATTTGAAGAAGCAAGTTTTCAAAAAAATTATTAATATTACATCAAAATAAAACATGACGCATCTCTGTTTTTATATTAATAAACAAGAGATATTCACAGAAATTTAAAAAAAGAACACTTGTTTTTATTGGTTATACCAAAAATTACATAATGAAACTATATTAATAAAATTTGTAAATATCGAGTACATTTTATTTAAGGTTTTTGTTCTAATTTTTTTAGAGCATACATATTTTCTTTTTCTTCTGGAGAATGTAATGTAAAATAAATTATTAGCATTATATATAAAATTTATCAAAGTTTGCTGCTTTATTTAATATTATTTACATCAGTTGCTATTAAAGGATTCACATTTTATATTAATTATAGAATACAATAACGAGTATTTTGTTCAGGTTAAAAGCTATATATCAACAAACATGTATTGAGTTTTGAAATTGAAATAAACAACAACATGAATTTGCATGTTTGCAATCTTTCTTGTTTCTACCTTTTTACACTTAGTTTTTCATAAAGGTGTGGTAAGTTGAGAGTTATTGCTTTTGGTAATCAGTTTACTATATCAAAATACACTTGTGGACATCAGGTTATAGATTTTTTCTAATAGCTTATTATGCTACAATGCTTTGTGATCTTTTATTACTATACATTACCAAAGGATATCTAAATTTGCTCTGGCTTACAATTGCTTTTAATTTAAGAGTGTTGCAAATCATCTGGGCTAGCTATAACAACCAATAAGCATTATTCTCAAACTTTTTTAGTGTTGTATATAATTTATATATAGGAGTAATAGGTGTAAAGTTCTAAAAAGAAATTAGGCTATTTTTTCAAAATACTTTTCTTGCTAAAATGACTGGATAAATGGGAACTTAATTTGAAAAAAATAATACCAAGTTAATAAAAGTCTATTGATATTAGTAGGTAAATTCTATAGACTAATTAGACTATATTCCTTTTTAAATGTTAATAATATTCTTTTTCATAAACAGTTTGGATTTAAATCTGGTCATTCAACTGATCATGCAATCACTCACCTTGCTCATGATATATTTAAAGGGTTTGATGAAGACAAGTATACCCTAGGTGTATTTATCGATTTAAGTAAAGCTTTTGACACTGTCAATCATCAAATCCTTCTATCCAAACTGAAAAGTTATGGTATAATAAATACTAATTTGTCCTGGTTTGATAGTTACTTGTCTAATAGAAAGCAGTTTATTTCATATGATAGCGGAAAAACGGAATATAAGTCAATCACCTGTGGTGTTCCTCAAGGATCAATTTTAGGACCACTTTTATTTCTCGTTTATATTAACGACTTATATAAATTTTCTAACATTTTAAACTTAATTTTGTTTGCAGATGATACAAACTTGTTTTATTCTAGTAAAGATATCAGTAAATTATTTCAAACAGTAAACAAAGAACTTGAAAAATTAACCCAATGGTTCAAATCAAACAAACTATATTTGAACATCAATAAATCCAAATACACTTTGTTCCATCGTCTTCATAAAAAACAAGATATTCCATTAAAACTTCCTGATCTTTTTATTGATAACGCATTATTAAAAAGAGAGCAATCAATAAAATTTTCAGGTGTGGTTCTGGATGAAAATTTAACCTGGAGGGACCACATAGGTCTAATTGAAAATAAAATATCAAAAAATATAGGTGTTTTGTATAAAGCCAAGCAGTTTTTAAATCTATCTTGTTTAAAAAACTTATATTTTTCTTTAATTCATTGCTACTTAAATTATGCAAACGTTGCTTGGTGCAGCACAAACGCAACAAAAGTAAAAAAACTGTTTAGTAAACAAAAACAGGCTATAAGGATAATTACAAACGTAGACCGTTTCTCTCACACTCAAACATTATTTAATAAACTTAATATTCTAAATGTATATAAACTAAACCTTTACCATATTCTTATCTTCATGTTTAAACTTGATAAAAAAATATCACCAATGTTATTTAATTCACTTTTTGAAAAAATAAACCACATATACCCTACCAGATTTTCAAAAACCAATTACATTCAATCCAAAACACATTATTCAGCAACCAAATTCTCAATTGCTAACCGAGGTCCTAAGCTGTGGAATACAATATTAAATAATGAGCTGAAATCTAATTATTCTTTAAACCAGTTTAAAACAAAACTTAAGCAATTACTGATGATACATGAAAATGAATTAAAGTTCTTCTAAAAAGCTTTTTAAACTAGCAAACAAAAACAAAAATTAACCTACTAATTACTCTTTAATATTATATTTAATATTCTAAACAATAGTCTGCTATTGTAAATGTATTTCTTATCTTATAAGTTTTGAATTTACAAACGATTTTTTTAAGTTTTATTATTTGAAATACTAATTACTAAAAATATTGTAAAATTTTATAATTTCAATTTTTATTAAAAAAAGTTTTTGTAAATTCTTTTTGTAATATTAATACTTATATATCATCTTATTTTACTAATCAGTTCTTAAATATAAATACTCTTTGAATTACTAAATATTTTAAACGTTATATATTTTATTTTTTGCATTTTGTTAAAACATTTTATTTGATGAATATGCATTTTTTTAGGGGGGGCTTAATGATAAGATGAATTTTGTCTTCTTCAAGCCCCAGTCATGTAAATATTTGTTTTTATAAATTACGAGTGTAAATTATTTTCAATCGGCAAATACAATACTAAATAAAAATAAATAAAAAAATAAATTTTAAAACTGTTTTAAAAAATCTATCGTATGAGAATCATAGCATAGTCAAGTTTTACCATTTGGTTTATAGTTTGTTACAATGGTTGTCTTTTTTATATCTTAGAAATATAAAAACAATAAGGAAAACAAACCATTTTTTTTAAATCTTTATTTTTAAGAAAAAAATTCTGAAAATCACGGATGTTTTGAGTTGTGAGGGTTTGTATAAGTATTTGTACTATCTTGCACAAAGTTGGATAGAAAAATCATAATTTTTTTTTGCCATTATTATTTGGTTTTTTATGAAATTATTCAAATTCACTTTTATTATTCAGTACGTTTTTTGACATTTGTTTTGATTTAAACGTACGCGCAAAAGCCTCTCTTTCAAAATCAGCGAATCAGATTGCGCATATATCTGCCTATTCTTAGTCTGTATAGGATTTCAAAATATGCTACCCGATTCTTTGAAATAAAATCGCGTACCCTATTCATTACACGGTCGTTTACGAGCGTTATGTTTAGCATGTGCCAAAAGATTTAAGAAATTTTAAAATGGCTGATTTAAGAGATTTTAAAATGGCTGCGGTTCTGAGCTACATAATCTTTTTTATATTGCAACTGTTATTTTTAGTTTATTATTGTAAAAATTAGTGTTGCAACCATATTACTGATCTAAATCAATAAATAAATGTCTTTTTTGTATTAGTAAATAAATAAATACGCTAAACAATTATTTTTTAGTGTTTTAATTTGTATTTTGGTTAAAACTTTTATTTGTAACATTGAGTGATTTGTTTTTTTTTTTGAAATAAATTTTGAGAATTTCTTACTGAACAAATTAGAAAAAAAATTTTGTTATTATTATTACTTTCTTTATACTTGACAATTTTTTGGTCGTTACTTAAATTTAATTTTTCTGTAAAAGTGTATTTTAACTTGTTTAGCTTTTTAAGAACTTAGTTTTTTTAATAAGTTTGTTCTGGTGCATTTTAATCAATTATGTTAAAAAATTAGGGATATAAAAATGTAGTAAAGTCAAAACGAGTCTTATAATAACTTTAACTTATAATAATTTTTAGCACATATAAAATACTGTTTACTTACATACAGTTACTTTATATTGCATGTATTTAGAAACATGCTGTTGCTAAAAAGAATTTGTAAGAAATATTATATATATATATATATATATATATATTTATATATATATATATATATATAAAAACATATATATATAGAGAGAGAGAGAGAGAGAGAGAGAGAGAGAGAGAGAGAGAGAGAGAGAGAGAGAGAGAGAGAGAGAGAGAGAGAGAGAAAGAAAGAAAAAATCAAGAAAGAAGAGAGAGAGAGGAAAAGAGAAAAAGAAAGAGCAACCTGCAACGTCTACTTAAGCATAAGCAGTTTGCATAAGCATATATGTATATATATATAAGCATACATGTATATATATATAGCTTATGTAAACTGCTTATGCAACATAATACATAAGTTTTATTATATTAAGGAATTAAAAGGAGCAAACAAGACTAGCATTTTTAAGAAACACATTAAAATACATTGCTTACATGAAATTTAAGTTAATTTGAATTTATATTAAACTAAAAATTAATTGAGTTAAAATATTACTTGGTTTTTTTACATATACTAAATCTAAAATAGATCTATTTTTTATATATACTATTTTTTAGAAGACTGTAATTGTCGTTGTATTAGTTGTTCCAATATTTCAACCCTATAATATTTCAACCCTATAATATTTCAACCCAATAATATTATAAATATTGGAACAGCTATTATGACGACAACTATAGTCTTGTAAAAAATATTTAAATATGGTTTGGTTTTACTAATTTAAATACCAAATTGCATTAGTCGCTGGTAATGTACAGTTAGACAATGCTTATTGATATTTATCAGTATTATATATGATTTTATATTTATGTTAGTTTGTGTTTTCATAACATACGTTGTTCAAGATTCTTAATTTTTTGAATTTATTTATTTTTATTTTAACTTTAATGGCATTAAAGTGAGTGTAAATTTTATAGCTAATTTTGTTTGTACTATTTTCTCTTTTTCTTTCATTAAGATTTCTAAAGTAGACTTTTTTCAGTTTTCGTTGTCTAAAAGGTGCCCTTTTTTAGTATTAATTTTTATTAATGTAATTTGACGAAAGAAGTTTATTCCTTAAAGAAAGTTTATTCCTAAATTTCCTTGATTCAAATTTATTATTTTGTTGAAATTTTTTCTCTAGATGAATCTAGCCAAAACGGTTTTATAAAATGATTTTATAAAACACTTTAAGAAAACAATTTGATCATTAAAAGCACAGTATTATGTTCTTGCGTGACAGAAGCTGAAACTAGATTCTACATATTTTTAAAGTTTAAAAACTTTAAGATTTAAAAACTATGATTGTATAAACTAGTTACACTGTATGTATAATTGATATATCAATTATTGCTAATAATCTTCAGATTGATTATATTGAGGAATTTCAGAAATTCAATTGATGATTAAATCAAAAATTCAATCAGTATGATACAACTTTTTAAATTGTGTAACACTGAGAGATAAATAAATAATATTTATCTATGATTTTTTTGCTGTTGTTATTGAAAATATAGTTAAAAAATTTTATATAAATTTATTTCCCTCCCATGGGACACAAAGCTCCACCATCTAGCAAACCTGGCCTTTGAGCCAATGTACAGATTCAAACATGTTTACTTTAAAGTTAGAGATTTTAATAGTGTATATAACAATATATTAAAATTATACTCTCAAATTTTTTTACCTTTTTAATTAAACTATTAATATTATACGAATGGTGAGTTTAACTTCATGTCTTTTTTCATGCCCTTTTAGACTACCTGTCTTAAATACAGAAAAATGTTGAATTAACAAAAACTTTAAATCCTGTTTGTTTTTAATGTTTTAAAGTTATACCTGGGGGTATTGACTTTGTAGTTATAAGGCTGTCCAATTATATAAGTATTGCGACATTTTTTTGCCCTTTTCAGATTTCTACCTCCCCATAAGACATTTTGTGATGTTTTTATTAATCCCCCCCCCTATCCTTATGTGACGTGACATTTGTAAACAAAATATATCTGAGTTTTTGCTAAAGGTTTACTAAATGATAAGAATTAAAATTGAATTATGATTCAATTTCAATTCTTTTATGGATTTCAAATTCAATTATATCACACAAAAAAATAGCCCTTTGTATTAGTCCTTGACGTACACATTATGAAGATCTTAATAAGGCCCACGTTAAGGACGGATACAGAGGATTGAGAAGTTATTCTTCCAAAGAACTTTAAGAAACGTTGGATGTCATAAAATTAACGTGCAATGGGGAAAGGGGTCTGAAACCAGTGGTTTTGCTGCGTACATATTTCATGGACATCCAAAAGAAGAAGTTGTATTAGTGGCGGATTTAGTATAGTACCCCTTAGAAAATGCCTTATAGAACAAGTAGGAAAATGTATATACATTAACTGAGAGTTTTAACTAGTACCTAAGCTAGGAACTTAAGATCTGAACAAACCGGAAAAGTTGAGGCCGTTGCAGCTAGGGGTCGCCCATAAAGTACTTATGCTTCTTTTTTGACCTCCCCCTTCCGCATTTTGCCATACGCTATTTCGAGTACCCAATACCTCCCTAAAGATTCCTACGCTTTTAATTTACCAACCCAACATTTTATGATATTTTTTTAAATTTAGTTTCTCCGTACTTTTTAATTGACCTACTGCCCCTCCTCCTTGTATCTCATATTTGCAAAGTTGCAGACCCCTCTTCCTTTCCGAGCGTACGTACTTTATGGACGATCCTTTACCTATCTTTAAAGTGCTACAAAAGAGAAAAATTTAATTGTTCAAAATAACAAGGTTTTCTATTAAATAAGATTTCAAAGTTCTTTCCCAAGGGTTGTCAATAACCGGTGTAAGATTGACAATCCTTAAATTAAAGATACATGATTCTTTTAAAAATCCTTAAATAAGTTTACGACTATTAGGGAGCTACTCATCCAATCAAGAAAATGAACTATATACTGATCAATTCTTTAAAATATTCGGAAATAAGAATAAATCTAGTTATTTAATAAACAGTGGTGGGTAAGGGGAAAAATCGTATTATCTGTTAGCATGATATTATATACTGATATACTAATTTATACTTACACATATACTAATATACTAAATATGATATACCAATATATACTAATTCAGTGCAGGAGTAAGTGGGGCTATATACTCGGTAAATAAAACTAGCTTAAAAAAAAAATTGCCTTGGGCCATTAAAATGGTGTTGATGATAATAGTAATTATTATTATTAAATATCAATTGTATTACAACAAGTATGAAATGGAACTAATAAAGAAAAAAATGTATTTGATAATTTTTATATATTTTGTAGTATTTTGCTTCTCTGCTTTTTTATTTTTTGTCTAATATTTTAATCTCTTACATATATATTTTTACATTATTTAGACTTTCTTTTTTAATAATTCATAGTTGCATTATATTCTTTTTCTCAAGGTTGGTTAAAGCTTTCTGTTTATAGGGTTAGTTTTTGATGATGTAATTCAAGAATACTTTTTAAGATCTTTTTCTTTTAACGCGTAATGAATGGATTAGCCTCTTTTATCGTAGAATCCAAACCCAGCACCTTATTTTTTCAAAAATGGAATAGCATGATCTTCCAGCATGTGTAACTTTGATAACACTGAATCATATGACCAATTATCACAATAAATCTGTATTAAATCAGCGATATATTTTTCTATAGATAAACATACAGTAATTGTAAAAAGTATATCTCTTTATCTAATATAAATATTCTTTCTCAAACATACTATTTTTCTATAGATAAACATACAGTAATTGTAAAAAGTATATCTCTTTTATCTAATATAAATTTTATTTCTCAATCATACTACAAACACTTAAATATGTATACTAATATAATACCCTATAAACTACTTATCAACCATTATTTTTTTAAGAATATCTTATCTAAAAACAAGACATTTAAAATATTATACTTTAAAGAATATCGTTCTAATTCTAATATCCTTTACAATTAATAACAATTTATCTATCCAATATTATCAAATTGTGTGCTCTTGTTCATATATTAAATTATCTATTTGCCTGGAATCACGCACAAGTTACCCTTCCTCTCTCAATCTGTTATTTCTTTACCGCTTTAAAAAGTTCTTGTTACTATCTTCCATCTTTTAGTAACTTTAAATTATATATCCTAAATCATTGGTGACAAATATATTATTACTAAACATCAGAGGTACAGCAATAAATAACAAACCGATGCATAAAATCATGGAATAATTTACCTCTTCACTTTAAATCATTAAACTCTATTACTAAAATCAGTCTTTATGCCTTTTTTTTTGGAGAGATGAGAGATACTGTTTGTAAAATGTTGGGCTCATTGTGGGTTATTATTATTACTTTTGGGGTTATTTTATGTTATATTATTATAACATTAGTGTTATTTTATGTTATGTTATTTAGTGTTATATTATTTTATGTTATATTATTTAGTGTTATATTATTTTATATTATATTATTAGTTATTATTTGGTGTTATTTTATGTTATATTATTATAACATTGTTTTACTATTATTCATATTATTATTACTTATTGTTTAATATTTAGTTTTAATATTTATCAAAATTATTGTTACTTTTATTATTGTTATTATTTATTATTATATGGATTTTAATTATTAATATAAGTATTATTGTAAACATTTTTTTAGCTATTGCAAGTTTCCAAATACATGCAGTATAAAATATGTAAAAAAAAACATTTTTAATTAGCAAATTTAATATTAATAAATAATTTTATTTTTGTATTTACTTTTATTACATAATCGTTTAAAATGCACCAGAACAAAGATATAAAAAAAAAATCTTAGCACTTAACGGCGCCACTGCAGTTTCTCTCCCCCCCCCCCCTCCTCCTTTTTTTTTAATTGCTGAATATGATAGAGAACTTTATGCTGATTAAGAATCGTATAAAAACATTGGTCTGAAAACCAACAAAAAGTGCTCTATATCGCTGTTGAAGTTTAAAAAGTTACACTAAAAAACGCTAATATTCGCCATTTTTTTAAAACGTTTCAAATCAAATTTTGAAATCAATCGCTTAGAAAATCTTTATTTAATTACGCAACCCGGTTTTTATTGTCGTCAAAATTAAAAATTTAAATTAAATTAAATGTTTTCATTAATATATTTTATATATTTTTATTAATTTTTTAAATATTAATTTAAGATTTTTCTTTTTAAATATACATAAATTGACTGCCAAATAGGGATTGGCGCAATTAAATGTACATGCATCGACTGAAAAATAGGGTTGGCGCAATTGAATGTACATACATCGACTGACAAATAGGGATTGGCACAACTAAATGCACATACATCGACTGACAAATAGGGATTGGCGCGAATAAAAGTACATGATTTGAGACAGGGCTAGGGTTTGGGCCAGAGATAAATCAGAAAATGATGCGCTCAGCATTTTTAACAGTTTTGCTTTACATTTTTGACAGAAACCAGGCTTTTTTAAATTCATTATTGAAAAAAATTTTATTTATAACCGAGTATGAAAAAATGGCGAATATTAGTGTTTTTTAGTGTAACTTTTTAAACTTCAACAGCGATTTAGAGCACTTTTTGTTGGTTTTCAGACCTATGTTTTTTAACGATTCTTAATCAGCATAAAATTCTCTATCATATTCAGCAATAAAATAAAAAAGGAGGGGGGGGGGGTAAAAATACATTTTTCTACCAAAATTAAATTTAAATTTCAAAGTTATCAACTGTAAAGTAAAGAACATGAAAGAAGTTGAAGAAAAAATTTTCAAATTCTTACAGTTAGAAATTCTAGAAATTTATTTCAAAAAAATAAACAAGTCGCTCTCCTACAGCAAAATAGCTTTTACAGAATTCCAACCATATGTATCTTAATTTGTTTTTAAACTTACTTATTTGCCTAATATTAAAAATATGATGCGTGTTCATTGATTTAAAAAAAAAAGTTTAAAATACTGAACAGCACACCAAAAAATGCAACTAAATGGTTGTCATCTAAAATTCACTTCGTAGTTATGAACCGCAGCCATTTTAAAAGCTCTAAGTTTTTAACCAAAAACTGGCGCATGCGTACCTAAACATAACGTTTTTTCCTAATATCTAAGCGACCGTGTTTATTATAAAATATTTAAATAATCTTTAGAATAAAATTTTCGAATGAATTATGATTTGGTTATTTTTCTTCTTTTTAATTGTTAGGTAGGCAAATAAATATTAACAAAATTTTGACTTTATATGAAAACTATAAAATGTATTTTATAATACAATTAATAAAAAACCCTAATTTTTTATGAATCATGAAGAAAAGTGAATAGTTTCATATCATAAATAAAAGCATATTTTCTTAATCAATATATATGAGTTTATACAGTCATTTTATTACTTAAGCTTAAAAAAAAAAAGACGTCAAAAATTATGACCTAACAATATTTTTTCCAATATGGCTTGAAAGATTGGCTTTAGTAACGTAATAGGTTTTAGTAAATTAATTAATAAAACTGAAAAAAGATTGGCATTTTTTAAAGTTTGCTAAAGACTTTCAAATACAACTCTAAAATTTAATGGCTTAAAAACGCTTTTTAAGTATTATTACACAAATGCAAATAACAATTTATCATATATTCAAGTAATAGTAATACTTCAAGGTAATTTTGGTTTCATCAAAAAAATTTATATAGTATAAATTTCCCCAAAAAATTACTTTGAACGCAAATTTTGAGCAAAAATATTTTTTCATATGAAATTTAAAATCGGGCAGTGAATTTTAATTTTTTTTTAGTATAAAATGGGAAAAGAAAAGTTTTAAGGGGTGTTACATTAGGGAAAAGTACTGAGGGTAAACGTTGCATGTTTACCTTTGATTAGTATTAGTAAGTGACCGGGGCCCCGGCCCTGGCTAAAAACATAGGTTTTTGCAAACCCGGCTCCGGCCCCGGCTTAACAAACGCAATTTGCAGAGGTTACTAGCCGGGGCTGGATTTTTGTTGTTGTTGTTTTTGTTGCTTTGTTTTTTTATTTTGTTCAAGTTAAAATATTTTATGAAAGTTTAAGAAAATATAAGAAAAAGTCACAAAATTAATATACACAAATATAACATAGTTCATAAATATTTACAATGACAAATAAGAAAGAACAAAGTAGATCAGATGGATATATGGTGTCTTTAAAAGATAGGAAAAGAAGCAATGATCTTAGACAGAGTATGAGAGCAGTTATTATATTTATAGAGTGTATCAGAGAACATGATAATGATGCCAATGATTAAGATGATGATCATTGTCATCATCATAATCATCTTAATCATCATAATTAACTGTATGCTTGATGATAATGATGATAATAATGATGATGATGATGATGATGATGATGACGATGAGATGATATATATACCTTTACATAAAATACATCATGAATTTTAAATAACAATAATATAATTATAAGGAATATCAATAGTAATGCAGCCCCGGTCACAAACCCGGCCCCGGTAAAATATCAGCCCCGGTCGCTTACTAATTGGTATTCGCAATATTAGTAAATAAAGCATAGAATGTAAAAACTTTTATATATATATATTCATATATATATATATATATTCATATATATATATATATATATATGATATTATATATATATATATATATATATATATATATATATATATATATATATATATATATATATATGAATATATATATATAAAAGTTATATAAATACATAATATATATATATATATATATATATATATGTATATATATATATATATATATATATATATATATATATATATATATATATATATATTTATATATATATATCTGTAAATTATGTTAGTGTATTTTACAAATAGAGTGCTCAAAGTTCTTAAAGAACAGAGCAATAATAAATTAGTAAAAAACACTTATCTAACTTTTATCTTCTACTTTAAGTTTCACCATTACTGGATCATCAGGAAGAGTTACTAAACTTCAAAAATAATTTAATTTATAGAAAAAAATATTTTACAGAAGTTATAAATTATTATAAAAAAATTTTTAATTACTATATTTTTTTGTTAACGGGAAGTTACAGAAAGTAATTATTAAATAATTTTCTTTGGAATGGGAATAGTTTAATTTGGACATTTATTTTTATAATTTTTTGAGACGTATTTATTTTCGTGCCTACATTTAGAAATTAATACAGATTTTTTATTTAATAAATTTTCTTGATTTAAATGAGTAATTATTTCAACTTTTTCTTGCAAACATAGCATACACGTTTTGGAAATGTTATTATAGGCAGGGGCAGATTTTAGAATAGACCATTGTAAATTAAAATTTTTATTATTTTCTTTTAAGTCCCAAATATATTTTGACAGCATATACTTTAATATTTTTTGATAGCATTTTGACAGTCTCTTTTGAATATTTTTTGTGTTTAAACGATTGTTTGTGGTAGGCATAACGTTTTTTCAATTCTCCCTCGGTTAAGCCAATATATTGTTAATCAGGGTCATTTTTTGAGGAAACAATGCACTTGTAAATTATATTTTTCGATTATATATATATATATATATATATATATATATATATATATATATATATATATATATATATATATATATATATATATATATATATATATATATATATATATATATATATATATATATATATATATATATATATATATATATATATATATATGAAATAGCTTCAATTACTCTTGTACCCAAAAATTAAATTTAAAAAATCCGGTATTTTTGATAAAGTTAACATTTCCGAGTTTGAGCATTGTTGGCTCCAATCACACGAATTGAAAACAAAAAGAAGTCTCGATCTTTTGTTGAGGACCTGATTGACACTTTACATAATTAATAAAAATTTGTATCAAGTTTTATATTTTATTTTTACAAACAAACTTTTCATAATATATAAGTTCAATACATAATCACGACAAGCAAAATAAATGGATATACAAATTGATATTTTGACCAAGATATTATGGAAAAAAGTGTATTTCAAGAGTTGTTTGTAAAGTTATGAAGAGCCGTGGCTTGACTACCATAAACACCGCAATTAGGGAAAGCCCGGCAAATTTAAGGAGCCTATTTGCAACTTTAGGTGCAATTTAGTTAATTTAAGGTGATCATTTATTTAGTAATATCTAAATGAAAAAGTTTTTTAGATTTTGGAACCCTAATTGCAGGTTTAGGGGCAAAGAAACTGTTCTTACCAGAAACCAAAAGTTTTGCAAATGTGCTAAATACGTTATATCTTAGAGCATCTGAACATGTGGATCAAGTTTAAAAAAAAAAGAAATTCTAAAACTCAACCAAAAAGACATTTTTTTCCTGGACCAATTAAAGTCTGTAAAAGATGTTAAAATGTTATTCGACGAGAATTAGCACACATCTGTTGTGTGTGAACCTAAAGAAGTAATTTGATAAAGATAAAAAAATATTATTTAGATAGTTGAATTTCTATTAAAATTTAATTTAAAGTAAAATTCTAAAACAACGAGTTAAACAACTTTATGCATGACGTTGTACATTTTTATTTCAATGACAGACGTGACGAAATGCAATGTCCCAATATACTTAAACGAATGTTTGAAAAACAAGACAATTTAATCAAAGTTGCGACCTTCAGAACTTCAACTAATGTAAAAACACCAAAAATCTCTTCTACTGCTTTTTTTTACTGATTTAACTTAACTCATCTTTGCTCTTGGTGCATATCAAGCATAGATGAAGTTCAAAGTTTTCAATGTCAATGTGAAAATAGAACGTTTGGAATGATTAACTTGTTAGCTAGTAATTACAAAAATGCTTGCAGAAAAAAAATTAGTAAACAAAAGTTCCCAGCAAACATGTCAGCGTTGAATCAACGTTGGAAACCGGTCGCAGCGTATAAAAAGCGTTGCAGTCACAAAAACAACGCGCGTTCAACGTTGAATCAATGTTTGTTTTTGTATACTAAATCGCGGTAAATTTAAACGTTGAATAAGCGTTGAAATTGTAACGTATTTTAGGCGTCTCAAAAAAAAAACGTTTATTCAACGTGGATACAACTTACGCATAAAGCCACTTTAAAGACGATTCAAATTCTACGCTTTATCAACGTTAAAAATAAACCGCTTTTTAAACGTCACAACGTCGAATAAGCGTATAAATTTCAACGTATATTATCTTCTCAAAAAATCTCGTTTATTCAACGTTAAATAAAAGTACGCAAATAATCACTGTAAAAACGTCGCAAAGGTTAGACATTAGCTGCTTTTTCAATGTATATAAGCTTTTTATGAAACAGGGTTTATTCAACGTTACATATACCAACGTTGAAAATGTGGTAGTTGAAAAACGTTGAAAAAGTGTTATTTTGCCAACGTTAATAAAACGTTGTTTTGACAACGTTGAGGAAGTGCCACATTGAAAATAATTATCTCATTAACTAGCCATTACAAAAATAATTTGCCGTAAAGTAAAGGCAAGGAAAACTTTATAGAATTCATGCTGATGGTATAAAAAAAATATTTTAATAAAGTTATGTTTTATAACTTCTTTTTATTGCGGCTAATTTAAAACCTTTAGATTTTGCATCAAATTGTATAAAATATTCATAAGTCTCGTATATTCGGTATATTCAGTTTTTTCAGGTTGCTTTTGTTAATGATCTATTTGTTTTAAGTTGACCATCTTAATAAATTGCAAAGTTGTATTAAATATGTTATTTCTAAGTTAGAAATAGCATTTAATTTTATTAAGATTCAGATGTTTAAAGTAATATCAAAATTAATAAAACATAATAAGTCAGACTAAATTTAGTCTGTTAACAGACTCAATTTTTTATTTATTTGAAAAACTTTAAACACCTTAACCCTAATTATCAAGCAAATACTTCAGTATAAAATCTTCGACCAATAAGGAAAGTATGCATTATTATGTTTTTTTTGTATAAAAATACGTTTGGATAAGAAACTTTATTTCCATTTTTTTGAAAAACTTCTCACTTTTATCGGAAAAGTATTAAGTCCTAATTATAGAGTAATTTTTATACAATTATATACATTTTATATACGTATATATTCACATATATATACATATTATATATATATATATATATATATATATATATATATATATAAATATATATATATATATATATATATATATATATATATATATATATTATTATTATTATTATATTATTATAGTAAAATTCTACAATAGAAGTTAGACTTCTATGAGTCGAGTAACTAACGTGACCCGACTATAGTAGACCGACGTGAGAGAGAACGGTTCCATTTGTCGTAATTGTTTTTGAACTCGTTAACTGAATTTGAAGCAACTACCGAAGCAGGCAAAGTGTTCCATGATGACACCACTCGGTTTATAAAGAAATTATGTCTTTGAGTGTTTTTCGTTAATTCTCGTTCAATTTTATGCTTGGCACCACGAAGATGACCTGCAGGTCCATCACATAATAGAGCACTTGCTTGGTTTGTCTTCTGTTGCTAGTTAACAACATTTAGTTTTTTATAAATTTTAAAAAATTGGATTACATCTCCTCTTGTTCTACGTTCAGCTAATGTGCTGAGGACCCAGATTTGCTAATCGTTTCTCGTATTTCAAGTTGCGCAATTGTGGAACAAGTTTAGTAGCTCTACGTTGGACTAATTCTAATTTTTTAATGTCTTTTAGAAGAAAAGGGCACCAAATTGGTGCACAGTATTCCAATATCGGTCTTACATATGCTGTATAGAGCTTCACAAACATACTAGGATTCCATTTTTTAAAAGTTCTTCTGAGTAGGCCAAGTACAGAGTTAGCTTTAAGAATGGCATCACTAATTTGTTCTGACCATTTGAGTTTATTGTTTATTAAAACGCCCAATGTTCTCTCAACGGATACATCTTCAAGAGGAATGTGACTGCCATTATTATTCACCATTGTAAAGGGGATATCAATGTCTGTGGAACCACCATGAAACTTTAGAACCTTGCATTTATTTATGCTAAATTCCATGCACCAAAGTCTTGACCAATCACATAAAATATCAATGTCTTTTTGAACAAACCCCAAGTCTGTAACTGTTTTTATTTTGACAACCAACTGGCTATCATCAGCAAATAGT